>NC_041746.1:11093157-11170657 GCF_004115215.2 Ornithorhynchus anatinus | reverse complement strand
ATACATGTTTACAAGCTGGTGAGGTGTCCAGACCACTGTTATCATCATTGCCCTGCTGGGTCTCCATTATCCAAATGTAATGAGTTTCCCTATATGAATTGATTTGTTCAACAAGGTGAGGAAATGAGAAGGTTGAGGTGGGTATAGAGGCAGGAGTTTTTTAGAACGGGCTTTTTGGTGATGAAATCAGAAAAGCTACACCTGACTTCAGCTGGTCCATGTTCTGGAAGCATCTTGGCTGGTTTCTAGGCATCACCCTTCATCTAAAGGCAGACTCTCCCCGTCTGATCCTCCTTCCCCAGCTAGATCCCCACATTCTAACTCTCCTGACCTCTTCTAGCTCTCTCGTGCTCACCTAGGGCAGCCTTGGAGTATTGGGAGCCTTAGGTAGCCCTGAGGGGTAGGTTGGTTCACACAGTCTGGCAGTTATAGTATGTCTGCTGCCCCATCTTGTTTCTGGTAGGAGAATTTACTAATGGACATGGTGATGAGATGGATTGGAAGTATGTGTATGTTGAGTCTGGGTGGAAGGATTGTTCTTTACCTGAAAGCTTGAATGCTTCATGCCAGTACAGATAAATACTTTTTTTTGGACAAGTACACTTTCCAGTTTTACAGCTCTGACCCTAATCATGAGTTGTCTTAGTGTCCTGGTTTGACTATACTGGTGGAATCTCATCCAGGGATAACTGGCAGACTTTTTTTAAATAAAGAATGAAAGCATGGTGTAGTGGATAGAGCACGATGGGCCTGGGAGTCAGAAAGTGGTGAGTTTTAATCCTGGCTCCACACTTGTCTGCTGTGTGACCTTGAGCAAGTCATTTCACTGCTCTGTGCCTCAGGTATCTCATCTGTAAATTGGGGATTGAGATTGTGAGTCCCCTCTGGGACAGGGACTGTGTCCAATCCAATTTTCCTGTATCCACCCCATTGATTAGGACAGTACGTAGCACATAGTAAGTGTTTAACAAATGCCAAAGTTGTTAGTATTAAGGTTGGAAGTCACTACTAGTTAAGAGTGAATCTAAATACATGATTTATGTATTTAAAATTTCTCAGGATATAGAAATGTAGGAGAATCACCTTGCATTTTGAGGATGTCACCTTTTAAATTCTTTGGGCAGAAAACTAAAGAAAAAGAAATCTGACCCAGACAACCCAGAAATGCAAGCTTGTAATAAGTCACATTTTTCAGCCTTAAACTCTCAATTCCCCAAGTCTGTCATCGTCATCTACAGCATTAATCGAGTGCCTTCTATGTGCAGAGCAACACTAAAACACATGATCTCAGCCCTCAGTAAAGTTAGATTTGAAAAGGGAGAAAGAAATCATCAAACATAAACTAGATAATAGATATAAAAGAAAAAAAAAGCTAAGCAGTTCAGTCCTGGGCTGTTTTCACTAGGCCACACTGGTTCTCTATATTTTGCCTCTCATGAAAGTATGATTTACAAATGATATTACATAAAACCTATATTCACAGCATCCTTCCAGCCCAATAAAAGATTTGTCCATTGACTCTATCTTGACATAAGTTCATCCGGCAATGAAAATTCAAAAATGAGCAAATCACTAAACTGTGTATAGTTTAAATATTATAAATAGCTTTCATTCCAGCCCATTAAAGTTAAAGTTAGATGCTTAGCAAGATTTCAGTCTTTTCATTTTTAGCTTTGCCCATTGTGGCTTTGTGGCTCAGAGCCATAAGTGGGGACCAACACTTACAGTACAATATGAGGATTTAGGATTTTAAGTGCTGATTTGCACTCATGCACATGGATTTTAAATAAAACTAAGGGGCAGGGGAGGCCAGAGACAAGAGAGAGGGAATGGAATTGCTTGCTTTTTCTCCCATCTCCCTTCCTGTCTGTGTAGAGATGGGGAGATGACCTCTACATGGAGGGGATGAAAGAAGACAGGAGAGTTTTATCAACAGCCAAAAATGGCCTTTGCCTTCTCTTTACATGCAAACTTTATTTCATGGCCCAAGTGTGCCTGATAAATCAGCCTGGGATGTCAATTCACAGAATTGTCAGATTTACTGGCCCATCACTGAGACTTAAGGTGGAGAGAGCTTGAGAGGAGACCAGAGCACAGTGGAAGATAAACTTGAAGAGTAGGATGAGCTGATAGATAATCCCCCAAAGAGGTGATAACCTGGGCCCTGTTTTAGGAGGATCATTTCGATTTGATCTTGTCTGAGGTGGAATCAGGAATGGCTTGTTCAGGGGTGGCATTTTCTCTCCTCCTATTTCCACCTCCTATCTCTGCCTCGACAGATTAGTGTTCCTGGGTGTCATGGTTCCCTCTTCACTCTCTTTTCCCTTTGAAGAGCTTCCAAGCATTTTTATGGAGAGGCAAAGGAAGATTGGGACCCCTTTCCAGTTTTTAAATCCCAGTGACATTCCTGGGTTAGTTACTAAGTGTGTTTCTTTCCCTTATTTTTTAATCTGGCCTCTCCTTGTCACTTTAGGGAATATAGGAGCACTTGCTATGTGCAGAGCTCAAGCTAGGCACTTTGGAAACGAACAGTGGAAGTCAGAGCTTTAAAGAGTTCACAGTGAACAGGGGAGACAGTAGACACAAATTGATTAATATCACAGAATTACCAATGTGAATATGGATAACAAAACAGACCGAAGTTATTCAAGAAAATATGAATAAGAAATAGATAAGTGCTTGAGTGCAGAGGTGGCTGACGGAATGATATAAACTGGAGGGTGGAAGAGGATTAACCAGGGAATGTCTCTTGGAAGAGGCGACTTTAGGGGGGCTTTGAAAAAGCAGAAGGATGGGGTTTGGTAAAGCTGAAAAGGGTATTCTAGGCAGGGGGAAAGGTGTGAGCAGTGAAATGGCAGGGGGCAAATTGAGGTTTGCGTAGGAAGGGCAAGGAGTGTGCATGAGCTGCGGCAGAACAAGGGATGATGGTGAAGCGGGAAAACAGCACATGTTGGGTAGGGACTGTATCTATTGCCGAATTGTATTTTCCAAGCGATAGTACAGTGCTCGGCACACAGTAAGCGCTCAATAAATATGATTGAATGATGAGAGTCAGGTTTTATAGGAGCCCATCCCATTCTGCAGACTACTGAATAAACATCAATCCTTGGGCTGAATGTAGTTCCTTGTTCTCTACTTTTCTGGGGGTGAGATGAGAGAAAGGATGCTCTTTATTTTGATCTTGACTATCACTGCAAATCTCAGGGAAAGATATGTGTTCCTAGCCAGTGATTTGGATTTTGCCTTTAGTTCCAGCTGGAATAAAGTGAAACCAAAACTGTAGATTCAATCTTGGTCACCTTCACCTAGGCAATTTAAAAGCACTCACTAATTTTAGGGACTCTATGACCCTCTGAATGACTAGTGATTAATCTCAGTAACCAGGAGAGATCATTTACTGATGTGTTAGGTCAAGGTTCCCAGGCCAGACCAGATTCTCTTCCATCCCAAAGCCCAGTATTTTTTTTATGGAGGTGGTTTGTGGGGATGAGGAGATTTAGGCTCTTTGATAAATTTCTAATTCTTTCGCTAGACAACCATTAGCTACTAATCCGACTGATTGTGAAAGAGCCTAATTCAGGTATGCAGAAGTTTGGAAAACTGAACAAAACTGCATTTGATTCTCTTAGGCAGGCACTCTTCCAGTTTTGTTTGCCTAAATGAGCTTTTTTTATTATGGCCCAAGCTAGCTTCAATTTACATAACTGAGTCGTTTGAAAAACAGACGTTCAGATAATCAGATTTTCACTCTACCAGTATATTTCTCTATGTTCTGTTGGTTTTTTGAAAATTTTTCAGGTGATTAGTGGCAGCCAGGTGATATCCACAAACTGTCTTACACATTTTCTCACCTCTCTTTCTCTGAGTGGTACAAGACTGATGTCCTTAAACCTGTTAGAATGTTAGAATTGAATGTTAGAAGACAATAATGCCTGACAAGTCTCGACTATGCTTTGTCATTTTGAAGTATGGCTTGTAAATTTGGAAAGCTTCCATTAATTTCCTCATCTCCTTAAAGAACAGCCGGGGCAGGAGCATATAGGAAGAGTCCATCAATCTTTTACGTTACCTCTTTTTATTGGTATTTATGTGCTTTATTATGTGCCAGGCACTGGGATAGGTACAAGCTTATTAAGTTGGACGCTGTCCATGACCCATGTGGGACTCAGTCTTAATCCCCATTTTACAGATGAAGTAACTGAGGCACAGAGAAGTTAAGTGAGTTGCCTAAGGTCACACAGCAGACAAGTGGCAGAGTCAGAATTAGAAATCAGGTACTGTGACTCCCAGGGCCGTGCTCTTTCCACTAGGCCATGCTGCTTCCCAAGTACTAAAGGAATTGTTTCTCTAAGTGCATGGATAAACACTGCTCTTTAGGAGCATATTACTTCTGAAGAATTGATGCTCACCTGCAGTTTCAGGGAGCAAAAGAAAGCGGTAAAGTTCAGAAATGGAGGAAAATGTGAGTCAGAACTAGGCCTCATCTTCATCATGCTGTCCTCTTTGAAATCAAGGTGTTCATCAATATAATGAAGGAGGCCCATTGATTTTATCATCTGCTTTGTAATGTCATTAACGTTTTAGCTCCCTCTGTCTTTTTCATTGGGTTACATTCAAGCACTGCAAGATCAACTTTAAACCTCCTTATTCAACAGCTTTATTAGTTATAGCGTACCGTGACCTTTCTCAACATTCTTAAAGAAAAAGATACAGTGTAATGTCGCTTTACTTAGCTTATTGTTCTTTGTTGAGGTGAACAAAGCATTTTCTACAGTGGCTATAGCTCATAATTATACAGCTTTCAATAGCGGTGTCTTGGCACATATCAAAGTTCAGAAGAGCCTTTAGAAAAAAAAAGATGTTTTGTGTAGGCCTAGGGAGGGTCTCATCTTTCCTTCAGAAAATAGTTCAAGGCTCTTCTGTCAAGCTTCCCTACTTAGAGCTTTTTCTCCTCCTGCTTCATAAAGTTTAAAGGGGATTCAGTGGAGTTCTATGATCTATTTCCTTTGAAAGATTGTTCCTCTGCACAGAGAAGTCCTTTGACTTCAAGAGTTCACAGATTCGTGTCTTTAGGTATCATATGTCTGACCTTATCAGTTACTCCATTTAATGTAGGAGAAAAAGTCTCAACTCTTTGTGTTTGTCTGTTTTGCCTCTGTGAAATGATTTGGTGAAAAGACCATCCTTTTTAACACACCACTGAGAGGCCGTTTCTGACTGTAACCTACCCTGTGGCTCTTTAAAAAAAAAAAAATTGTCCTTGTGTTTTGTATATGGATGATTTCACAGTGAGAATAGAATTATACAAGGGCAGACGCACACACAAAAAAAATCTTTTGCTCTCTTCCCCCTCACCCCCCCCAAATGATCTATTGGCTATTTTGGTGGCTGCCACTCTGTTCCCCAACAGGCAAAGCCATTTAACAAACACAGAGATAGCTGCTGGAGTGCTGGGCCAGCAGTAGGCTTTTCCCTTGCTTCGACCTACCCCAAAGGCCTTCATAATTAATTGTCCGTCAGAGATGAGGAAAGTTCAGAGACAGTGTGTGTAGCCACGTCCATTGTCTGCCATTCAGTTCTCCTACCCTCAGCTCTTTTTCTTCATTCCACAAAGGGTTATCAATAGGAGCAGAGAGCAAGCTCTCTTCTAACAGCTGCTGGTGGAGGTTGTAGCTTTCAGCAGAACATATCATTGTATTCAGCCATCTATGGATTAAATGTCTGGAAAAAGTTCTAACAACCTTTTTCAAACTCACATGTTTATTTCATCTAGATTAAACAGGAGGTTTAGCTAATTTAAGCATGTTCAAAGCAGGCCTTTTTCTTTTTCTTCCCCCACCCCCCTTCTGATAGAAAATCCAATTTTGATCATATTTCTCCATTTTTCAGCAATAACTTTTTGAGGCATAGAGCAGGAAGATAAAGCTGTTAATGAGTGTTTATACATTTCTCTAACTCAACAGCATAAGCTTGGGACAGGAGCAAATATTTTAGCTCAAATAGTTACCCATTTCAAACCAGTAAAATGCAGAGGTGGGATAATTTCTGAAAATAGTTTTTATGTGGCAAGTAATGATAATTTCACCTTCAGCAATTCATTTAGGGAAATCCTTACCACTGTGTCTTTTTTTAAAACACTTCATTCTACAAAACAAATGTTTTTTTTTCTTGGCAGATATGCCAAACAAAGATGTGGTGCGGATTGATATTGGAAATATAGGAAAATTAGGACTGCCCATTAATGTTCATTATATTTTTGCTACTGTTCAATAGGGTGAAGCCAAGGAAAACAAATATAATCATTCTTCTTTGGAACAGTTAAAGTAGCAAATTAGAGAGGATTAATTTTTTTTCTCCTAAATTCCATTATGCCCTCCTATCAAGACACCACCGCTAATGGGAGCAGAAACTATTTTTCAAAGACTTCCCCACTGCACGGCTTTTTCTCTGTAGATGGAGACAATGGGGCAGGACAACTAATATCAATTATTGTCCCAATTAAGATATTATGCATTACATTTCACAACAGGCTTTCTGTATTTAAGGAGAACCTGGATATGAAGTAGACACAAGTAGCACAGTAATATCAAAAAGGGTCATAAAAAATTAAAGTTATTCTTATGAATCTTTCATTAGAAGCCATGAAAAGGGACACTAGTGTAGTCAAGGGCTTTGTTCCTGGGCTCCTCTTATGGGTGGTTTTGCCATTGTTCCTTCTGCTTCTCAAGCGACTTTCACTTTAAAACTGACAAAAGTCACTTAAAAAGCAGACAGCTGTACTAACACAAACACCTACCTAATACAGTCAAAGCTATTGTCAGGTGAAAAGAACTACTTAAGGTCTTTGTTCAAAGAGGGTTTTTTGCTGTCCTAATATTTGTCACGAACTTCAGTTATTGCCAGTTTGGGGGAGGGTGTGAGTGGATTTTTCTCCACCCCTCAGAAACTCTTCCAACGTTTTTCCAGTGGTATGGTGCGATGCCTGGTAACTGATAATTTCATTTAGGATAGGGCCTGAGAAATTTGTTGTTGTTGAAAAGTTTCTTTTTTTTTCTTCTGACATTTTTCTTCCACCGTTTCGTTCTCTCTTGCCCCTCTCCGATTCCTCCCACTCGGGTAAAAAAAATCACAAAATCCCTTAATGTTTCAGATCTGTTGTCTCCCACAAAAGGGGGTGGGGTGTGTGTGTGGTGTGTGTGTGTGTGTGTAGGGCGGCCAGAGAGGGAGAAGGAAAGGGCCGGGGGAGGCGATGAGAACATCCAGCAGTGGCTAAGGAAAAGCTCCAATTTATAGGAGTTGTCAGCTTTACAATTCAAGATTTGGTTTTTTCCTAGCTGCACACATTATTCCCCAACATCTCAATACGCTATGGCAGTAGCGGCAGTAGTGAGGGATGGCTAGTCCTTCCCGTGTGTGTATTACGGGCCTCTAAAGACTCTTATTTATTCTCTCCCATGTCACCTTGTGTACAGTCTGGTCTGTGACACTGATGGTGATTATGTCATTATTTTGCTCTGGGGGCTCTGGCACATCTGCAGAGCTGATGCACATCTTCTTTGTTACGCTGGCATACGTCCCATATCGCAAATGCTTCATTAGCCTTACTGCCTGCCTTCTTGCCAGACGAGAGTGCCCAAATCCAGGCTTCTTTTTGCTCAGTTCTTTTGTGTGTTTGATGAGCGTTTATTCATCCTCCCGCTTCTTCCCCCGATTTCCTTGACTTCTGATCCCCAGATGTCCCCATTCTTGCCCAAGCCACTCGAAAATCACGTGGGGAGAAGCAAGGTGTCTCTTAACCCCTTGTCACCCATTTTGGCCATTGTCACCATAACCCCTTCTCTTCCCCTCTGCACATAACAAATGGCATGGAATGGGCCCCTGGAACATCAGAAACCTTCTAACTTCCAATTTGAAAAGACACTGTTCAATCACTCACTGCTTTGATTGCTCCAGGGTTATTGGATATGACTGTTAGGCATTAAAAAACATTCTGTTCTCGTTTTTCACATGGTGCTACATTTGACTTGAGTTTCCCAAAAGTGATTTTGAATGTGAACCCTGAAGATATTCTTACCTCTCTGGACATGGAACACTAAAATGAAAATTCCTCTATTCTAAATGCATAGTTTCATTTTCCCCTCCCTCCCCAGGGATCTGCTAAGAAATATTTGGGGTGCTTTATAACATTTGCTCCTTTTGAAAATCTAGGGAAAGCTTATACTTTCTAACCTTGCAATAGTTTTTACGTTCCAGGGATTTTGTAGCAATCAGAAGCATGGTTGTAGCTAACCTGAGTGGGTTCTTTTCCATTTTCCAAACCAAATTTAAGATCTTGTTGTCCAACCTAGTTCTTTGTGCTTCTTTAAATATCAATTCGAGTATTTTACAGCAGCTCAAAAAAATGTTATTTGAACAAATTTTCCATTCTCTTCCCCTCCTCTTCTCCTATTCCTACCTCAGGCCCAAATTTTATCTTCTGCAGATTGATTAAGATATGTATTTCAGACTGGGGGGAGATGTAGGTTCTGTGGGGTAAGATTCAGGTCACCACCTGAATTTTAATCAGAATTGGAGGACAAAAGTATTGGTGGACACTTCCCGAAGGAGAACAGTTGTTCCATGGGAGAGACTCAGTGTTAGCACACTGAAGCAGGGTCCTAACACCCAAATTCTGGGCCTGGTGCTTATCATCACTACTGAGTCCTGCACAAGCTGGGATCTTGTGACTCTCTCAAGCTCCTTACCTGTAGCTCCTGGGATTGACCAACCTCCACTGCCAAACTGGAAGTGGTCTCTGGACTCAGTTTCCCTTTGTGCATAGTCCCACAGAGTCACTGGGACTTCCAGTTCTCCAACACATGTGCAAAGCCATAATGATCCTGCTGGTGTCCCTCCACTGTGTCCCATACCCAAAAGGGTTTTCAGATGGCATCCTGATGTGTCTGAACTTGGCAGGCCTCTACATCAACGGTATAGGCTCCAGCCCTTTAGAGAGTCGCCTTACTTCCCATTTTTCCCCAGAGTTTGAGTCTTTTAGCAGCTCTGCTGTAGAAATTAATTTTCAACTGCTCGGGTCTGGATCACAAAGTTCATGTGAAGCATGTCAGGTGGGAGCTTTGGGGACTTGGTTGCCATGGTATGATTTTCATGACATCGTCTGTGTCTGACATGGATGACATTGCAGCGGTGATGCTCCCAGGTGAGATCTAAGCTCCACGAAATGTTCCATCACAGGTTGTGTAGAGAGGAGTCTATTTCAGTAGATTCAATTTTTTAAAACATTAAACATTTGTGGTGCTTGTTTCAATGTCAGTACTCTCATGTAGTAGATGGGTTTGGCATTATTCCGCCGGTTCTCCTTTTGTGGACTGAGAGAACTTCCCTCATCCCTCAGTGCACCACTTGCAGCCTGGCTCAAATTGGAAAAACCTAGAGTTTTGATTGCTAGAGATTTGCATGGGCTAATAATTGTGGCCCCAGACTGGACTACCTTGACTCAGTACCAGCCCTGCCAATGTCAGCCCAGCTTGTACTGGTTTCAGTGTGACAGTATCAGCCCTTCCTACCTGGAAGTGAGCAAGACCAAACAGATTTTATGTTCTCTGGGACACATCCTTAAAAGCATTAAAAGAAAAAGGGTTCAACTGAGACCCAAGCATAGGTCAGTGTAAGCAAAGGGTCACCTCTCCTTCCCTTTATGAGGGAAGGCAGCTTTAACCACTCTGCAAGTTCCAGGTCGGTGGGCGTCTGACAAGCCACAAGTTCAAGGGGAAGGGGCTAGAGGGGGTGCTCAGAGTTGCAGGGAGGTGGCAGTTGTGGGAGCTGGAAGGGATGTGGCTTAGGAAAGTCCAGTTCACCCTGGGCCAGTGCTGCTGCTGGCCTGCCTAGGCAAAAGCTAAGACACTGGTCTCTTCCAGCCCTATCTTCACCAATTGGAAGGGGTGGCAGAGGAACAAGGTGAGTTTCCCCTCCCACTCCAGCTCCTCTCCCTCTGTCTGCCCTTTGTCCCTCACTCTCCTCTCCCTCCTAGTAATAATAATAATATTTGTTAAGCCCTTACTATGTGCCCAGTACTGTTCTAAACATTGGGGCAGATACCAGGTAATCAGGTTGGACACGGTCCCTGTCCCAAATGGGGCTCACAGTCTTAACCTCCATTTTACAAATGAGGTAACTGAGGCACAGAGAAATGAAGTGACTATCCAAGGCCACACAGCAGACAAGTGACAGAGGCAAGATTAGAACCCATTACCTCCTGAGTCCCATGGCCGAGCTCTACCACTACTCCATGCTCCTCTCACCTGAGTTCTCGATCCCCATTCGTTCTTATATTCTCCTCCCTGCCATCCCCCGACCTTGTTCCCTTTTGCTTCCCTTCCCAAGTCTCCCCCCCTGGAACCTATCCTGGTACAGGGGCCTGGGTCCGTCGGATCCTTGGACTAACCTGAGCCCAGGCAGAGCTGCATTGCCCACTTTGACTACCACTAAGTCGAAAATGCTTTTTGCAGAAAAGGAGGTGACCTGAAATGTAGCAAAAATGGAAGATGGCTATAAAATAGCCACCAGGAGTTTCTGTGGGTTTCAGTATTTGAGAAAGATGAAATTTTGGTTCTTAAAAACAGTCAGTAAAATGTCCAACGGGGTGAAATTATGCAGGCGTTTGGGAAAGCATTTTGCTTTCAAGGGGCCAAAATGATGCTCCCGGTAATTTAGAAGCATTTCATGCTGGAGTCTCTGGGGAAATGCAGAAGCTCAATTATTTCTGGATGAACCCCTTGGGTCTCCATTTGAGTCCTCCCAGAGCGTTAAAACTACAGCTAAAGAACCCTGGGACCCAGGGATTACACCTGCTGGATGTATTGAACTTGAATGTTTAAACAGTAGTAATCTGTTTGCTGGTACCACATTAGTGGTTATGGCTGTTGCCTCATTCCATTGACAAAACTTGCTCTCTGCAGGTGTATTTTGGTGGTCAGTTGAAGGTTTAGGTTGAGTGGCCAAGCAGTTATAATGCTGTGCCAAAATTAATGCCTTTAAATTCTTTTTGGTTAAAATTTCATTAAGATCCAGACTTGTATCTGTAAAAGGAGTCTGTATCCCAGGAATTCCAGTTTCATATAAATCCCAGTGCATTAAATGGTTTCTACGAGTCTACGATGCTAACTTTTTCCTGTTTTAACTTAAGCTTTCGGTGAACAACAAGTTAATTTTACTGTGACTGTTGTGAAATATGTGTATCATAGGTAGATTCCCATGTTGCCAGGTTTTTGGCTTCCTCCTTATGGTAAACTATATTTACCCTCTGAGTACATTGACCATGGTGGGAGATAACTTAAGGTTATTGAAATGACCTTAAATGAGATTTAGAAAATGAACTTGTAGTCCATTTAACATTCACAAATATAATTTTAGGGGTCTAAACCTTTTTCCTAGCTGTCCTATGGGATAACATGATTTTCAAGAAGACCTGGTTGTACAAATTACCATGGGCTGGGATCTTAGCACGCTGTAGAAACTTTGCTGTCTGTATGAAGCTACTTTTCCAGGCTTCAGGCCTCGAGTCACAACTAGAATATCATTCACAGCTCTACTTTAAGTGAAATGAGACAGCCCAAAGTGAGTAGGGTACCACGGCAACACCTATTTTTATTTCTCAAGTATTGGGCAGATCGTGAGCATACTGTTAACACCTCCTATGTTACTAGTACTAGGACTAATAGTAATTATTAAATGCTTTCTGTGTGCAGAGCACTGTGCAAAGTGCTGAGAGAGAATACACAGGAGAAAATACATTCATACTTAGAATGTGAATCCTGATTGGGCCAAGGAATGTGTCTGACCTGAATACCCTGCATCTACCCCAGCTCTTAGTACATTGCTTGGCATGCAGTGAGCACTTAATAAATATAATTATTATTATTAGGTGGGAATTAGACACAGTTCCTGTCCCTTGGGGGGGCTCACAAACCATGTTAAATCTAGGATAAATCACAATTTATGAATGTCAGTTATATTTCCTGAGTGTCTACTATATGCAGAGCATTGTAATGAGCACTTGGCAGGGGGTGGGGGGAGAAGGGGATACTAGCCAAAAAAATCTCATCCTGACTTCTAACAGGGCAGACCTGAAACTCTGATTAGAAAGTATGGAGTGTGTCTGTGGTCAACCCAGGGAAGCATCCCAGCCCACACAAGTATAGGTACAGAATGCCTGAAAGATTCGTGTTGTCTGTTCAAGTGGCATTGCTCAGTTCTGGACCAGAAAGGATGGCATTATTAAATGATTAAACATGATATAGCAGTGAGGGTTTTCTCTTCTGAAGCACTGAGATACAGTGAGAGTGTTAAAAGAAGTGCACTCCCTTCATGTATGTTATTTATTGATTGCTTACTGTGTGCAGGTGATTGTATACTGAAGAAGAAAGGAACAAGGATGAAATTCAGATCTAGACTAAATCTAAGAATAAGAAGCACAGAGGGAGCTGACAGACACACGAGAAAAGATTGAATTGACAAAAACAGCAGAACATGAGAAATCAATAATGCTATTTATTGAGCACTTTCCATGTGCAGAGCACTGTTCTAAGCACTTGAGACAATATTATATAATGGAGTTGGAAGGCATGTTTACTGCCCACTAGGAGTTTACAGTCTAGAAGAGGAGCTTAAACTGAAGAGAGTTATAAAAATAAGAGTAACAGCACCTTACAGCTAAAGGAACAATTTTTATGTTCTTTTACTGTTCTGCTAGGCTGGTCAGAGTTCAGTAGTCACAACCTTCCGAATGTTCTAAAGATTTTCAGGGTGGGCGAAACATTTCAGTCATCTCCCTGGCTTTGAAAGTGGTATAAAATATAAAGAAATCCCACCCGCGTTCTTGAGTCTCAAATCTGACAGAGTGAGGGAAGAAGGAAAGAAGAGTGATAGCTTTTCCACTCTCCCAGACTCTCCATCCCCTTTCCAAGCAATTGTCAAGACCAGGTATTGAACAGACAATTACAGAGCGCAATTGATGCGACCTTTCCTCTGGAAGAATTGTAAATGCCAAATGGAAGTTAGTAGAACAAGGTAATATAAAGAGTTAGCTGTGCAGGGATCGCGTCTATCAACTCTATTGCACTATACTCTCCAAAACCCAGTACATAGTGCTCTGCACCCAATAAGTGCTTAGTAAATACCATTGATTGATTATGGTTGGGAGCGTGGAAAGTAGAAAGATGTCACCAGGCCAGCCCATAGCGAACATCCGACGGACTGACCAGGCAAATGTGTGTGAAGAACAGTATCCTAAATCACCATGTAATTTAGCCTTTCATAACTGGATTCTTAATCTCCATTCCCCGGAGTGGCCATGTTAAGTGCACAAACTTTGTGTTCCAGCTTACCAAAGGTGCCATCTCCAAATCTGTACTCTACCATTGAAAAGTTGTAGGAGCAGGTATGGTGTGTGAATTTATTAAGCTGTTTTAACTGGTCCCTCTCAGTCACAGTTAACTTCCCTGACATCAGTCGCACTCAGAGTCTAGGGGGTCGACTTTCCAGACCCTTGAGATAACAGAGGCTATTTTTGCCTTCTTTCGGGCATGAGAGTCTTTGGGTCGAGGGCTGACTGGGATTGCCTTAAGGATGATCCAGCAGGAAGAGCCTTTGCCCCCTTTCTCTCTCCCCTCTTCCCACCTTCTCTCTCCCCTCTTCCCCCCTTCTCCCTCTCCTCCGGTGTGTGTTTAGCCCTCCTCCCCCTTAACTTGATCTTGCAGCATGAGCAGCCTTCACTAGCTGAGGAACTCTGATCCCAAGTCCGTTAGAGATTTTGACTTTTGTGTGTTGACGTGAAGATTCTTTGCTCATCAGGTCACCATGAATAAAGATTTTTTTTTTCATTAAAGCCTCAACTTGGCAAATCTGCCAGGCGACCTCTCCAGGTGATTTAACCCCTATTCCAGCGCTCGCGTTGGTATGTGGCTCTGCTCTGCTTGATTCTTTTCGCTCCTGTAATGGGATGGCGAAGAATTCTACTTTATATAAAATTTGAGCGCAAAATCAATCCTGGACCAATCTTATCATTTTTAAAGTATGTTTATCCAGCTTTGTAGTAGGAACAAGCAGACTGTTTGAAGGCCACATAGTTTTCAAACCTTGGTTGCAACACGTTGCCCCATTTTGAAACTGTCTTTATCTAGCCGAGAAAACTAAAATCTATTTGACAAAGTAGCACTCTGGCCAGTTTATCTTGCAATATGGCTTTAGCTCACTGAGTCTATTGATTTCCTTAAATTAATGTTTACAGAATGCTGCTGAATTTTGCTCAACAGGACATTGTTCTTTCGAAGCTTTGTAAAAAATGATACAGCATGTTATTGCCATGTGTTCTTTTGCTAAGACTGATGAAACACATTTATTTTTTAAAGGATAGCCTTGAACTATAGCTGCTTCCTACAAGTCTGTTTACTCTTAACTTATTAGTAACACAACACAGTATTAGAATGTAGTCCACCTTCACAGGCAAGAAACCGAACCGACACAATGGTGGATCAAATCATTTTTGGTACCTGAAGCCAGTCCGAGGAGCAATTAATAAGAGCTTCAGGTTGCACTGTGACCCTGAAGAATCTTCACATTCATTTGGCAGCTGTTTGAATCCTGCTTCAATGATCTTGATTAGTCATTCAGAGTTGTTAATAAAATTAAAAAGCAATTTGTTTTTAACTTTAAATATAACACATTGCAATTTGACCATGGCAGTCTGTGGGTTTCCTATACAGGACTTAATCTCTCCAAGGATGGTTTTAAAAGCTGACCTTCCCAGAGGAAGCACAAGTGTTGACTTAGTGCAAAGTTTCATTCAGCTTTTGACAGTGCAGGAAATAGAGATTTGAGTCATGTTAATGAAACTTGACAAAATTAAAACTTAGGAAACAAAAGGCAAGGATCTCAACTTTTCTTGGCTTGTTGACTCTGCTAATATATTTAGGCAAATTCATTCTGTTCAGTTCTCACAAAATGATGTGTAACCCAAGCGTCTAAGCAGTGAAACATTTCCCACATATGTATGTAGGAAGGTAGGAAATGTTTAGGAAGGTAGGAATAGGTAGGAAAAGATCCTATGGGGAAAGAAATCGCTGTAGGATTTCATTTTATAATATCTTCAGAGCTGTATCTTCCTCCTCGGAAGATTCCTTGTCACCTCAGAACTCTCTTATAGGAGAAACGTGGGCCCTGCTGGAACTGAAAACTCTGAGTAAAGTCACCTTTTGGTTCCTTTTCATATTGGCTCTGCTCTCGCTTACAAATGCATTTAAGGGCAGAGATCTCTTTACTAGCGACGAGGGAGTTGAGTATGGACAAAAAAAGAAGGTTGTATTCAACAGTAGAGAGAAGAGGCACTAACATATCTGTTCTTGTCTTTTCATCTGATAATCTCTATGTGGAGTTACTAAAGCATCTGAGTTTATCCATTTAAGTCCACTCTGCCTACAGTACAAGTCTCCAGTTTGTGCCATTGCTGTCAGGAGATATGTCTCTCCTTGATCAATATTTACTTAACAAACAGCAGGGATAGAAGCGTTTGTTTAGAGGAATCATGTGCACACCAGGGTGAATGAATGCTCGGTAAAGTACTTCAACTGTGTGTCTCCTTCCTAAGATTTTAATTTTTTTTCCCCCATTCTGTGGTCTCTTTTTTTATTATTATTACTCAGTGAACATTCAGAAAGTCATTCTCCTATACAGCTTCTTGGAAATCATCTGCAGAAAATAACTTTTCAGAAGTTCAGATATGTCGCTGTTGTTTTCGGATGGCTCAGCAAAGCCAGTTAGTTAGCTTTTGTAACAGTGTGAGTGAATTTTTTCATTTTAATTCAAGGCAAGGTTCAACATTTTGGAAATGATCTTTGGCTCAACTGCATTTTGAAGTTGATTTTTCTGATTGGTGGGGAATAACATTTTCATGAATTAATTTAAAGCATCCCATACTTGAAGATGTGATTAGCAACAAAACGAGGCAGAGAAGGGTGCCCCATTTAGGGTTTGAGAGACAGCATCTTCATGGTTCACTGGACGGTGCTGGGGAATGTGATCTCTTTTTTTTTTCCGAAAGAAAGGACACATGTATTAAAGTTTAGGAAGTTCCATATTTTTCTTAGCACCAAATACAACTAAGGTAAAATCCTCCAGTCATTCCTGCAGTTAGCCTGGAGGATTCAGAATCTAGTTTTGAGGTTGAGGTTTTGTTTTGAGGGTATTTTTTGTTTTGTTTTGTTTTTTTTTGTGAATCAGAGTTGTAAAAGCCATCTGAAATATTCATGCAGAATTGTCTGAGAAGCAGTTTCTGTTTTATTTACTGCACAGTAGAACAGCCACAGTGGATTAGGTCTACAATACCCGTAACAAAAGCACAACAGCTGATGCATGTGATGTTAGGAGGTGACAAAACAGTTAAAGTATGCTGCTGGCTACAGGCAAGCAGTCAGCAGATGCAGACAAAAGGGTTTGAGACAAGAATAACTCTCTCTCCAAGGCGAGCAGTGAAGAGTATCCAAAATACCAATACCCTTTTCTCCTTGACATTGTCTTCTTACAGTCAGCATTTTGTTGCCCTTTTATAGTAAGAAAAAAACCCCACACACTCACACACAAACTAATTCTTCAGGATATCAGCTGGGACCTGCCTGTTTCAGGAACCTGACCCAGTTGCTTGTGTCCACACAGTCCCCTCTCCTTTCTAGATTTCATGTTGAACTTGCGGGTTGTTTTTTTTTAAGTTTAGTAGATTAAGTGGAAGGAAAACCACCAGTAGTAGTATTAATGAGGTGAAATCACTGATAAACTGTTTAAAAACTTTGGTGTTGGAGAAGGTAGGAGACCCCCATGCCTTTCTTTAAGTGGAAATTATTTCAATAAATGAGGCCCATAGTAATTTAAAAAGGGGATTAGTAGAGGGTGGTAGGTAAACAGGCAGAGGACTGGACGGGAGAAAGATTTAGGTTCTCCTAGAATTCTGTGAATAAGCTTATCTTCAAGTGTGAAAAATCTGCCTCGATATCTGAGGAAAATAGGAGAGGCTGTCTTCTTTTTAACCTTTGTAATTCCCCTTCTATTCTCTGTGACATTCATTCAGCTGCCAAGTGTGTTTGGCAAGGCTTGGGCCAGTGAGCGCACTTCCAGTGACCGCTAACCTTGGTATGTCCTGACACTTATGATGAGTATCTGCAGGACACAGAAGGCAGGCAGCCTGCTATGTCAGGCTTTTATTATGTACTGCAGAGGCTGGGGACAGTCAGTTTAATAAAACAAATCATCCTTGAAGGTAAAGCAACTGAGAAGAGGAGGAGGAGGAGAAACAAAAAAGACTGCTCCACAGGCTCTCTCCCTCCCTACTCCCCTTCCCATTCCTCCCCCACCCCCCTGTGAAAATCTACCCACCCAATAATGTACCAGGCAGCTGCTGATGGATCAGACTTGAAATACTTTGATTTTTGCCCACCCTGCCCATATTTCCAACAGCATGGGGCTTATAGGTACACTTGGCTTGCTGGAGAAGAAATGGCAATGACAGTTTTCTTCTAGTGAAACTGGATGAGGCCAGGGACACCGTCTCTCAAAAGCCTCCTGTAAATCACCTAAAATAACCTAGAGATGAGTAATGAGTAAAGTCAATGTCCTTAAAGCAAATCAAGACTTTGTTAGGCACCCCAGACTAATCAAGGCACCCTCTGACCTCTCAAAACCCCCATCTCAAAGAGGTGTGAAGCCCTTCATTTCTCCCCTGATTTATTGAGCCACCCAGCCATTTCTCTGTAGACATCACAGAGTGTGTCTGGGGGTGGGGGGTGGAGGGGAAAGATATTGGCCATAGCCTTCCCAGGGGACCACATTGTCTTGCAGCAGGTGCTTTGATTGACTGTGGCCACCTGATGCTGAGGCAATCTCTGGGGTTCATTCTACAGATTACTGGGTTCTATTAAAAGCATTCTGGATGAGGGTTTATTCGTCACTGAGGGATTTTCTGTGATATTTTTTCATGATGTCTAGGCCGTTAGTGTAAAGAAGTGCAGTAAAAGATGATCAGGCAGCATTCTCTGGTCCTTTGGACTTTGAGTGACTTCGCAAGCAGGGGCCTTTGACAGCAGAAGGATTTGCAGCTTCTGACCCCTGAGGCCGTAAAGAATCTTCCCAAGAAAACAACTACCCTACCCCTGTACTCAAAGTTCCAAGACCCTCTGTGGGTTTTTCCCTACCACAGTAGGCACAGCAATAGCCCTTTCAGGAAGCTTTCAAAATGGCAGATGATTCTACCATGACTCACAATTCTCTTCATCAGTAAATACTAGTTATTAAAGCATCAGGTGCTAACAAGCACCTTGCGAAGTAGCAGAAGATGCCAACATCCCACAAAAAATGCGGTCAGTTTTTTCCTAGCATTCCCCTGCCTCTGGCTGATTGTATGTGTAAAGCTGAGGGGCAAATATCTTCTGAGCTTGACTGTTGCTGTCTGGTATGACCACCCTTCTTTAAATGTTTATTTTAATAAATGCCTTTGGTTATGTTTTTGTAACATTTGGCTAATGACTCCCAATCCAGGCAGTTATAGTGGATAGTTGCACAGCCTAACTATTCTCCAGTCAGATTCTTCCTCTCAATAGTGCCTATTTGATAAAATGGGAAGGATTATCAGGGGGGAAAGTTTTCAAAATGGTAGTTTAATGGTATTTTTTTTAAGTCATTAAAAAGTGAATAGGAAGATCTGTCACCCGTTCCTTACCCACATATGTACACAACAGATATGGAAGCATTCCAAAGCTTAGAGGAAAATTAAGTTCAATCACCTGCAAGAAATGGCATTTTTCTCAAAAGCCACCATGGGGTACTGAGATATTTTGAAGACTGTTGCTGTCGCAGGGGTTCTGTTGAAGGATCAGCTCACAGAAAAATGTATAATCGCTTCTTCCAGGGAGACGTCGTAGGTACTTCCTCCTTGGGTGCCCCCTTTCCCACAGGTGAGCCACACAGCTGGCTCGGCCTCTCACCACTCAGAAGAGTCATTTGATTCTTTATAAATGAATGGAAATGACTGGCCATAGAAGCTAATGGTGCATCCACTTACTCTGAATGGACAAAGCTGCCCTTCTAGTGAATGATTTTATTTTAAAAGTTATCATCTCAAGCCAGGATGGGATGTTATTTCAAACTTGGATAGGACTATTTAGGAATAGAGGTGGAGAGAAGAGATTTCTTTCCATTTTTTTCATAATGAGGGTGACACCCAGTTGGTAGACCAACAGACAGTGCTGCTGATGGGGAGATAATATCCATGAGTGTGAGGGTAACCCTGAGAATTCCTACCATTCTTGCACATTGTCTCCTTGAAAATACAGTAGTGCACTTTTTCTCATGCCCTGGTGCTGAGAGGAAAAGACATGACCATGAATACACATCCCCAGTCAGTGTTTGCTCCCATGCTCATCCTGCACAAGCAAGGTAAACAGAGAGTTCACACTCTCAAAATACAGCTTGGCCTCAACTTTGAAAGTATTTCCAGTGAAAATTCTTTTTGGCCTGCAACATCTGGATAATTGAGGTCATTATCAATTGATCTGATTGAGTCATTCAGATTATTTGCTACTCTAGGATTGAACACATCTTTAAAATCAAACAATATCCTAGTGCAGCGTGGCATAGTGGTAAGAGCACGAACCTGGGTGTCAGAAGACCTGGCTTCTAGTCCTGGCTGTGCTGTTTGCCCTGGGGCAAATCACTTAGCTTCTCTGTGCTTCAGTTCCCTTATCTGCAAAATCGGGATTCAATACCTGTCCTCTCTCCTTAGACTGTGAGCCCCATGTGGGACTTGGTTATCAGGTAGCTACCCCAGCTGTTTGGACAGTACTTGGCATATAGTAAGTGCTTAACTTATTATTATCCTATAAATTATGTTGCTCTTTTCACCTCTTTCTCTATCTTGCAATTTCTTTGTTCCAACAGACATGGATACTTCCTTAGCCCGATTCTGTGGCTAAAACTCTGCAAAGATATCCAACACGTATTACTATGGTTCTATATATAACAACTTTACATAAGAGAATAGAGGGCTGCCATTTTTAGAAAATGCAGGTGCCATGTAAGCCTCTTTCTGAAAGAAAGAACTTAGCTCAGTTTCCTTTGAAGAACTGGAGACTTGAAACTGAAAACTTTATTAATGCCATTGTCTCCTTGTATCAGCAGGTTCCAGAGAGATTCCTGGAAGTGGCTCAGATCACGTTACGAGAGTTTTTCAATGCCATTATCGCAGGCAAAGATGTTGATCCTTCCTGGAAGAAGGCCATATACAAGGTCATCTGTAAGCTGGATAGTGAAGTCCCTGAGATTTTCAAATCCCCAAACTGCCTACAAGAGCTTCTTCACGAATAGAGATTTCAACAACTCTGAATGTATGAAAAGTAGCAAGCAGTACCCTTTGGATGCCCAAGTTACGTGTGTCTAAATTTCCATTTCATATACCTGTGTTTGAAAGGCATAGATAAGTATATGAAATCAATCTGTAATTCCTCATGGACTTTTATTTTTTTTGGTGTGGGGGCGGGGATTAGGGGGCAGGGAAGGACTAAGTTTCAAGGGGATAGTTGTTTTACTTCAGCCTTCAGTTGACTCTTGCCCAGGGCCCTTAACATTTGGAGACTAAATGGGGTTAATTTTCAGGGAGAAGAATTTTGAAGTGTGTAAGGCCTGTTTTAGCAAGGTAGGGCATTATGTTTAAAATGCTTGTCCAATTTATTGCTTGCTGTAAAGTGGCATTTTGTCATGAGACTAATGTCATGGCACAATTATACAGACAATGAAGTTTCTATTGTGTTTTAACTGCTGCAGGTTTGAATTTTATGGAACCACTTCATAAGCTTGATTTTTTTCCTGGAAAATTTTTACCTTTTACTAATAATGTTGATTTTCCTTTCATCTTTCAAAAATGGCATTTGAGCAACTCGCTCCGAAAAGTGATATCTTGGAAGACCAGAGAAACAAAACTTCAAGCTTTTCCTACATAGAATGATGCCCCAAACTAGTGATATAAATGGCAGTTCTTGTTGAGGCAAAGCAATTTTGCACAAAACTGATTCTTACCTATAGGGTGAGGCTGGTTGTTCATGCACAATGTTTTAGACATTAACCCTAATTTTACAATATGGTCAGCTTATTAAAAGAAAGTATTTCACTCTCCACAGAGTAAAACTCTGCTTTTTCCATCACTTTCTATTTGCCCTGATCTTGGTTCAGACTTCAACTGGCATAGAAGTTTCAAACTTATTCTCTGTGTGACCTTGTTTTTAAGCATAAAAAGATTGGTTTCTATGATCAATATTTAGTATTTGGCTCTAAGATTCAATTTTCAGATTCACTTTTTACAGAAAGAAGAAAAAAATCTGCAATACCTGGTTGCAGTGAAAGCTTATTTATATTGGTTAAGTTGGATTAGTCATTGCTTCTTTGAAAGTATTCAAGAATGACCTATTTTCATAATAATTAATAAACAGAAAAAAATTCCCCCGATTCTGTTGGAGATGCAAAGAGCAGGCAGTCTAATTAAATTTCCACTGGATTGTCAGTGCAGCAAGAAGCAAGTGATCTGAATGCTACAGTCTCTTCTAAAGCAGAAGCTAGTGTTGACCAAAATATGAGTAGAGTGTACAGTATAGAAAAGTTTGGAAAAAAAAACCTGAAAGACACTATTTCAGCATAATGTAAGAAAGCTAGCTGCTAGTTTTTTTGTGCTTTCTTCAGTGGCTCTCAATTTTTTTTTTCAGAGTTCGTAAAGTGTATAGTGTCCAATATTTGGGTGTTTTTTTATATACCAAGGCATTCATATTGTTTTCTTTGACTTCTTTTGTGCAGATGCAGTAAGAATTTATTGTCTGCTTTAGTAGTGTTTACTTCATTCTCCCTCCCCTCCTGACTTCTTTTAAGTCATTTGATATAAATTCCAAAAAGAATTAATTACAAAATGTTTAGGCCATAGAGAACATAAATATTGTGTTTCTTTAACTTTTGTTGATTGCATTTGACTTTGGAGAGTGAAAGTTTACCCATGTGACTAAATAGCTGACCTGATCACTGCAATTTCACTTCATTTACCAATACTGCTGATGGACAGAAATGTATGAAAGCAATTATTGTCAGCACAAAGCCTTAAAAACCTGCTGACTTCAAATTTAACAGCACAATTCCTATGATGCCCTGTCATTATTTTCAAGCCCTGGCAGTATCTATGGAGCATAGACAAAACAGACAATAGCATGGTAAGAAGTGCCAAGAGTGTCACTATGCATCAAACGCAAAACAAATCTTCACTATCTTAAGCTCCCTTAGCATACAAACACAGAGACAGTAGATGCAATTTAAAAAAAAAATGGTTATAATTTGGTGACCATTTCATTTAAGAGGTATAAAATGTAGCCAGCTCCAAGTGAAAAGATTAAAAAACATGGCCACACATGATTTTGTGTGTAGGGGTGGGGGATTGGTTTTACGCAGGAAAAAATGGATAAAATGTCTATTACCATACAGTTAGTTCTCTGCTGGTGAAATGTCATTGCAACACAAAAAAATTGAATTGCCACCTAGGATACTAAAAAGCAAAGCCATACTTTACTCATATTAGGTGGTTATATTACTACATACTTTCCTGATCTGTGATGCTACAACTATGACTTCACTGTATATGGTTAGGGTCTTGTCTTTTCCTGCCCACCTGAACCTAAAAAAGGGAAATCAGATGCTCAAAACTAGATGTTGTTACATCCACAGATTTATAAATAATATGCTTGCAAAATTCAGGGAGGAATAGAAATGATGAAATTTCACCATGAGAAAATATCTCAGTTCTTTGTTGTGAAAAGTTATTGTGATGACTTCAGTTTGGGTGATTTCTACCCAAGACAACCTATATTGTCTGGTAGCTCCTAGACATTTACAAAATGTCCATCAAAACTCTAACTGAAAAGAAAGGGAAAATCAACGTCTTTCAAATAATACCCTAGATATCTCACTAAAATAAGGCTGATGACCCAGTTAGGCCAAATCCGTAATGATTGAGGGAGGGAAAGTTTACAGAAGGAAAGGAGTTGGAAGTTCATGTTGATATCCCATATTGCCATTCATTTTCTGCTAGTTTACATTTATTTCTGCACACACTCTTGAGGTTATAGTCTGTGCCTAGACCTTAAATGCACCAGCGGAAGGATATTAAAAAAAAATCCTTCAAAATACCAGTTTTTTCCCCACAAGTACAATTGTTCTTGTGCCTTCTGTGGCTTTCAATTCATCTTTTAAAATTTATTTCCAATTACTACAGCTGCAATAAACACTAGATTTTTTTTCTGGCTGTTGATAGCTATGCATATTTTGTGTCTTTTTAAAACAAAGCGGGAGAATACGTTTTTGAAGAAGAGAATTTTTAGAACAGTTTGATAACGCAAATTATTTTTTCCTCAATTGTTTGAGCAGCATTCAAGTTTTGAAAATTCTTGTAGAAGCCAATTTTTTGTAACTGTGGTGCAAATCTTGTGTTTTCTTAGCCTAATGAAAAGTAGTATAGAAGCAATATTTCATACATTGTGCTATATATATATGTGTGTGTATAATCATACACATATATACTCACATAAAATATATATGCGTGTGAAGTGGAAAGCTTACCTATTTCCTATCTAGATTTATGAACCTATTTTAGACATTTGTTATGTTTTGTGAAAAGAATGTTCTATTTGCAATTTCAAAACATTTAATTCTTACTGTATCTCTGGTTGTTTAATGAGAACGTTTCACATTCAATGGTAAACCCATCAAAGATGTTAGAATGTAGTAATTAAGGAAATGTTCACCCATCTATTCCTGAGGTTTGCTTTGTGCCTCTGAGTATTATTTAATTAAAGTGTTTTAAGTTTGCAGAATCTTTGTTACTGTACCAGGGATGTGGGTGAATATCTTTAAAAAACAAACAAAACAAAACAAAACAAACCACAAAAGAGAGGGGAACTTTTATAAAGCAATGTAAATATTCAACCTTGCGGCAATTCTTGCGTAAGACATGAGATTTTAATAACTACATTCTAAAAACATCTGTTGAATTTATTAGAAACACTTCAGTAACTGTATAGATAGTTGAAAGCATTCTTGAAAATCCAGCTCTACATTTAAAAGATAAGTCTCTTTCATCAGATGTCAAGGGCAAGGGTGATATGGTTTCTGTAAAATTATAGAATTTTTTTCTATGTATGTGAAGTCATTTAATAAGTACAAAAAGGTTTCTTTCACAGGTTAATATTAAATAAGAGATAAAGGTGAAGATTTTGTGGCTTTAAAAATAGGATTTTCACCAGCAGCATTGACAAATACATAAATCAAAAGAGGTTTACAGCACCCCAAAATAAGCACTGTACATGAGAAGTAAAAGCAAAAACTATTTGCCATGTGTATTATATAGTATCCATTGGTGTTAATAGTGCAGATGTTTCCTTCTGGTACCAACTATGTGTTTGAAGATTTCATGAAGCATTGTTTTTAAAAAGCTCCCCTTAAAGAATGTAACTGGTTTATATGAGTAAGCAGTTACTGTATTGCACTTAAATGTTATGTTGAAGGAAATGCAATTTTGTTTTCTGTAGAACTGTTGGTTGTAAACCATCTATAAACTGAAGCTAAAAATGCTCATCTTTAGAGTTGGGATGAAAACTGGTATTTAGCCTTTGTACCTTCTCAGAAATATCGTTTGTCCTGAGTGACAAAATGCAGTGGCATTATAAACTTTTCCAGTCTCTTTCAACAGAGCCACAATTACTTCTCTCAAATTTGTCACCAACAAAATGTACAAAAATTTGGACTATGGCTGGTAGAAGCAAACAGAAGGAACCGTGAGCTTACCTCTTCAGTAAAGAACCCCCCTTTCTGTGTTTTTCAAGCGCATGAAGAAGTATGCCACTTAAGAAAAAACAGAAGCATTGTACAAGTGAGCATTAGCACCAGGAAATCAGGAATAAGCATTTTTAAAAAAAAACATGCTACTTGGAGAAGTCAAAGGTTAAGGATTATATTGATATTGTCCCAGCCATTACTCATGTGTATATAGTTACAGAACGTGACAAAACACTGCCTTTATATTATTTAGCAATATGTTGTAAATAGCATTAAGCTCTTTTTTTGTAATAAAGACCTTTTAATTTGAAAATAGTACAATAACGGAATTGATAAAGTCAATTTTTTGATTTTTTTTTAGCTAGAGGCAATTTCAACTGTGGATTTTTTTTTGTTGTTGTCTATTGTTCTGAAGACTTTGCATAATTTATTGGTTTAATTTATCCTAATTTATTTGATGAAGGTGTACAATTTTGTATTACCAAGGATGTACTGTAATATTAATTGATGAGATGATAAAACAATGAGACTCCCTGTTCATATTAAAAAAAAAAGGTGCAGTAGACAATTGATTTTAAAGTACAAGTTAAAATTTAGCTTGGCAGCTACTAAATTTTAAAACAGAAAAACAATTTGTTGGGAAGGGGGGGAGGGGTTTTATTTTGTGTGTTTTAAGCTTTTGTATACTCTCCAGACTTTTACCTTTTTGCTTTGTACCACTTAAAGGATACAGTAGTTCAATTGCCTTGTGTGCCTTCCATCTTCTCTTAAACTGAATGTATGTGCAGTATATATGCAAGCTTGTGCAAAATAAAATATAAATTACAAGCTCATTGCCTTTGTCTAGATTTCTTTCTAAAACAACGTCTTGGGTTTGAAGAAGGGGCTGATGTCCCCTTTTGGAATGTGAATATTCCCTCGAGCTATCAGAATGTCATTGGTGTTTTTTCCTTTAATTGAAAGGGTGGTAGATGATCACACCTGCTGTGAGTCAATCAGTAGTGTTTATTGAGTGCTGACTCTGTGCAGAGCACTCTATGAAGTACTTGGGAGAGTAAAATAGAAATGGTCCCTGCTCTCAAGGAGTTTAGTTAGTTAATCCCAACAGGTAGAAATGACTTTCACTAGCTGGGAAGTTTGCTATAATCAGTTGCATTTACGTTTGTTTTTTCTGACACTTGCTACTTTTAAAATAGAACTTCCAGTGTTATTGTTCACTGATCATAATTACTGCAAAAGCCTTAAAACAAAGACATTGCTGCGAAAGGTCGGGCTGATTTTTGATCCCACTTCCAAGAATACTGGATGATTCAAATAGTCAAATTTCCACAATTCACTCAATTTTCTAAAACCTGCAGAGTAGGGTCCCCTTTCAGGATCGCACCTAGGGCGTTTCCAGTACTCTACCAGTATCTGTTTCGGGAGGGAGTGTCAAGCAGTGGCTCATGAGTAGAAGGCAATCTGCTGCAAGTCAAAATTCTCCTGTGCTGGGCAGAAATGGCATGGGAGAGAGTCGAGGGCAGAGACTCAAGTTTACTGCATAGAATAAGAACACAACTTTCACGTTTTTACCAAAAAACCTCTCCGATTACCCTACCAGAATAACTGCAGATGGAGGTGGGGCATTCTTGGAGAGATGTGTCCATGGTGTCGTTATGGGTCAGAAACGACTCGACAGCATAAGACAAGACAGGGTAGGGTAAATATTCCTCTATAGGCATCAGTTTATGGTAACACACTTACATACATATCTTTAAATTGTATGTTATCAATTACTTATATTAATGTCTGTCTCCCCCTCTAGATAGTAAAGTCATTATGGGCAGGGCCTGTGTCTGCTAATTCTGTTGTACTCACCCAAGTGCTTAATACAGTGCTCTGCACATAGTAAGCACTCCATAAATACCATTGATTGATTAAAAGTGTAGAAGATGAGAATTGACAGCATTTATAATATTTAGCTGAGTTAATATCACCAGTGAATCCAGTCCTTGAACAATTCAAGATGGAATTCTTAGCGAGAAACACTTCCAAAAGTAATAGATTGAATAATCCCCAGTGGCATTATATATGAACACTACTGCAAAGTAATAGTGATAGCCTCTATTGAAAATTGCTTTTGAATCCTTCTTTAAACAAGGCCTCTTCTTTCTCTTAAATTATGGAAAGAGGTTTATGGCAGTGACTAGTTGCGTTTCTTGGGGAATTTGTTAAAGAATCACTGAGCTGGAAGGGATCTCAAAGTATTATTTAGGCCAAGTCCCGCCTCCAGGCAGGTAACTACCTAACCATCCAGGACAAATGGGTTGTCTGTTCAATCAAACATCAGTCATAGTTATTGAGTACTTCTTGTATGCAGAGCACTGTACTAAGCACTTGGGAGAGTATAATAGAACACAGTTGGTGGACATGTTCCTTGCCTACAAGGACCTTACAGCTACAGTCTAGTTGAACTCATCTTGGTGATGAGCTCAACATCATCCTCTTCAAATGATGAAAAATAGTTTCTTGTTGCTGTGTTGAATCACTATTACAATGAAAAAGTTCTAAGTATCATTAAATTACCTCCAGGCAATTTAAATCAATCTCTTTTCTTATAAACTCTACGAAACCCTAGTAACTCTTTTCTAAATGATGGATATTTAATATTAAACTGTCCTATCGCAAGCCTCTTCCTCTTACCTGCAAACCCTTGAGTTGTCCTTCTCTGTCCATTTTCTTCTACTGCTCCATTTTTCTCATTGACAGGTGACCAAAACCGAATGCGCCTTTAAGGATTTATGAAATTACCGTATCACATTTTTCTACATTAATCTCGATCCCTCTCTAGTCTGTCACTTTTATTCGCTCTGAATGGGCTTGTTATCTTTCTCAGTGGTTGGCCATTTATTTCAGCAGCCAATAATTGAATTTATTTTAATAGTGAGTTTATTAAAAACATATTTTTAAATTAGATGGAATATTTCAGACTTGAAAATGGGCTGGATTCATTGAACCAGCACAGCATCTGCTCCTGTTTTGACACTTACAATGTAAAGGGGAAAAGAAAAGGAGATATTGCAACCTATAACCCCATTGCTTTAGCTGCAATTTATATTCAATCTCTAAGGGATGTCTGTGGCAGAAGCATGGGTTGCTAACTTCTCTCTCATTTGTTGTTTAGAAGAAAACTTGAATTGGCATCTTCACCAAACCACTATTGTCACTGCTCTTTCAGAAGCAGCATGGTCTACTGGAAAGAGCACTTGCCTGGGAGTCAGGAGACCTGGGTTTTAATCCCGGCTCCATCATTTGCCTGTTGTGGACCCTTGGGCAAGTCACTTCACTTCTTGAGGTCTCATTGCCTGTAAAAGGGGACTCAATACCTATTCTTCCTCCTGTTTAGATCCTGAGCTCTAGGTAGGCCATGGGATGGTCTGGCCTGCTCTGACTGTACTGTATGTATCCCAGAAATCAATGTGAGCATTTAAAGACTGTTTCAAAACTGGCTGAGAGGGAGAGAGGTGTGTTTCAGTCTACTGCTAATTATTTATGACAAGGGAGGGGGGAGTGGAAAAGATAATAAAAAAAATGAGAATGCAAATCGTGAGAGGTGGTTTGGGTCTCAGCTTAGTAGGATGGTAGAAGGGAGCTCTGGGCCTTTCCCAGCTGATAGACAGAGGCGGCCCTGGAGCAGGGGAGTCTGGAGTGAGCCATGGTGGCAGGCTGCAGGTGCTGCAGCACGAGGGAGGGTCAGAGGGGAGGCAGGCTCACAGCTGTTGAGAGCTAAAAATAGGCCTCGGAAATCCACTCAGGAAAAATGAGAATTGATTGTATTTGCAGAAACCCAAATGAATGTGAGACTCTGCCATGCCTCTGGGGGATCCTTTGCCACTAAGCTGGAAGAAATTCCCCTGCCATTATCTAGGGGTTTACACTTGGCTTTGCCCTCCTGAACATGGCCTTAGGGTGAGCAGCCACAACATATGTGCGGCGGTTGGCCAACCTCGTGCCTGGTGCAAAACCTAACCCCCTGAAAGATCTGCAATGCACCAAACCCCTGGCGAGTTTCATTTGGAAATTCACCTTCCGGGCCCCGTGCCGTGACAGAGTCTTGGGTAGAGGGGCTGAAGACAGTCCCATCCCAAGACGATCAGATCACATTTGCCCAAGGAGAATGGATCGACTTTCAGCGGGAATGAAACAATCAGATACTTGGTCAATTCTTCTTTGCTTTACCCATCTAAATGCTGGCCAAATGTCCTGCTGTTTACTGAGAATTAAACTATTGCAGAATTAATAGTGTGTAGTGAAAGGCCTATCGCATAACTCACAGATTCCAACCATCCTAATCTTGGCATTTTCATTATGCCTACATAGGCAGAGTAAAGAAGTGTGGATCAGTTAATTGCTGTTGATGATCTTCCATGTTCTGAAACTGGATATTGGTCTGAATAGCCCAGTGAATTTCCTCAATTCTTCACTTGGGTAGGGGAAGGCCCAAATTTACAGAGAAGAGCATTGTCCCTTTCTTTTATAACAGAAGGTATTTATATCATCATGGTCATTCCTTGAATCGAACAAGTCATATGGTGGTTCTTTTCATTTGAGGTTAAACAGTTGGTATCGGCAATTGAAAAAGTTTTAACAAGTTGGAAGGGTGGCTATGGTACCGAAGACCCATGCAAAGAAGACAGTGATGAAGTCAGGCAAAAATCGATCAATCAATAAATGGTATTTATTGAGCACTTACTGTGTGCAGAGTTGTTACAGGTGCTGCTTTCCTGATTAATAATAATGATTGTGGTATTTGTTCAGCACTTACTCTGTCCAAGCACTAAACTAAGCATTGGGGTTGATATGATAAAAAAGCAGATTGGACACAGGGCTCATAGTTCCCCTTCTTTCCAGCTCCAAACTTGTTCATCCTTCCTTGTGCTCAGCTTTCTGTGCCTGCAGATTTGCCTGCACAGTAAATTCCTTGTGGCCGTTTCCCTACTCCTGACCTCTTTCCTGCTCAGAGTTGCCCCTCGCAGCAGATGAGCTGCCTCCCTCCTCCCACCCACTCCATGCCATACTGCGAAAAGCCCTGGGTTTCCATGTACTGTTCCAAAAGACCCTCAGACCCAGGCCCGTCTGCCTATGGAGGAAACCAAAGAGATACCAGATTACCTGTGACTTCTTCCTCTGGTCAAGGATCCCTTTAACAGTACATTCACTCTGACCAACTCCAAGGGCAATCGTGGCTATATAACAATAATAAAAATAATGGTATTTGTTAAGTGCTTACTTTGTGCCGAGCACTGTATTAAGCACTGGGGTGCATAAAAGCAAATGGGGTTGGACAGTCCTTGTCCATGTGGGGCTCACTCTCTCAGTCTCCATTTTACAGATGAGGTAACTGAGGCCCAGAGAAGTTAAGTGACTTGCCCAAGGTCACACAGCAGACAAGTGGAGGAGCCAGGATTAGTGTAGTACTTGAGCATTAAAATGGGGGTTAAATCTTTGAAATGGTGCAATGCTGTTCAGTGGAAGACAGCATTTTAGCCCAAGGGCAGTTATGGACAAGGTCTGTCCTCTGACCTGATTGATATTTGTTCTAGAAACCTGGGGACTTTTTGTATTGTGGTTCATCTTGCTCTTGCCCAATCTTCTGGGCTGTGCACTTGAAGGTTATGAAAAGAGGGTCAGGGTACCCTTGATAAGCATCCCTCTGATGCCACTGGCCATGGTTTCACTCAGCAGGGTTCCCTGGAAGCCATTTCTGGGCCACAGAGGAAAGTGTCTGGGGAAATTCCTTAGGTTCAAATTCCCTTCCCCAACTCCCAGTTGTAGCTTTCAGCCAGTCAGTCAGCAAAAGGGACCATGATTGGGGTTTGCATGCTAGTAGAGAGGTCTGTTTACACTCCTGTCTGCCTACTGGCTCGTTGCATTCTGTGGCCCATTGTAGACATAACTGTGAGGGGTGAGAGATTGTAAATGGCTCTGATTAAGCCACTAACATCATAATCAATTCCTCCCCCATTAGAGTGTAAGCTTCTGGTATGTAGGAAACATGTCACTTCTCTGGTTTGCATTTCTCAAGCTCCGAGTACAATGTATTGACCCGGTTGGTACTCAATAAATACACTGATGACCAACACTACTACTCTGAGCAGGTTTTTGGTCCTGAGAATTCAGGCTCAATAATAATGGTGGTATTTGTTAAGCGCTTACTATGTGCAGAGCATTGTTCTAAGCGCTGGGGTAGATACAGGGTAATCAGGTTGTCCCACATGAGGCTCACAGTCTTAATCCCCATTTTACAGATGAGGTCACTGAGGCACAGAGAAGTTAAGTGACTTGCCCACAGTCATACAGCTGCCAAGTGGCAGGGCCGGGATTCAAACCCATGACCTCTGACTCCCAAGCCCGGGCTCTTTCCACTGAGCCACACTGCTTCTCTGGAACATCTCAAGGAACATCTGTCATTGTTGTTGGGGATTTGTCTTAGCTAAAAGGAAAATCTTGTGAGCCGAGTTGGCCAATAAGGAAGTGTATGAGAATGTGATCCATTCTACTTTGAAATATCTGGAGAATTTGCCTCTGGAGTAATGTTCTTCAGAAGTAACATGGCCTAGTAGGATGCCACATAGCCTAAACGAAAGAGCACAGGCATGGTAGTCAGAGGATCTGGGTTCTAATTCTGGCTTTTCTACTAGTCTGCTGAGTGACCTTGGGCAAGTGATTTGACTTCTCTGTGCTTCAGTTACCTCATTTGAAAAATGGGAATTCAAAACCTGTTCTCTCTCTTATTTAGACTGTGAGCCCCATTTGGGGCAGGGACTGTGCCCAACCTATCTTTTATCTATCCCAGCCTGAAGTACAGTGTTTGGCATATAATAAGAGCTTACCAAGTACTGTTTAAAAAAAAAAGAAAAATGACAGTCAGCAAGTCTTTGTTGAGTGGCCACAGGAAGGGCCAATTAAACCATGGACAAAGATGGTATTTGCCCACTCCCTATAGAGAAGGGTTGCTATTAATGTCCCCTTAGGATTTCTCACAAGTCTGAGGGGGCCTTCCTGATAACAAACAGAGGTCAGCCATGGCCTCAGGGGAACTCACCATAGCCACAAGGGAGGCTCATCTGTATTTACCCAATGGTCTCCTCCATTCTGGTCCATCTCCAGACATAATCCTGGAAGCTTGGAGGAAAGGAGCACTTGGAGTTGGGGCAGCATATATACACTCTGGTGAGGGCAACAGTGAAGCAAACTTTGACTTAGCAGTGGTGCTGGGGGATGAGAGGCCTAGGGATGGCCATTATTCTGATGTCTGCCTGTCTGGGGCCCCCTTCCCTTGCAAATGTGAAACTGGTGGAGTTGGGAAGGCTTGTGGTTCAAGGAATGCTTGGAAATGGGCAGTGGTTGGAAGCAGAACTGGGACTGGGGTGGGTTTGAAGCCATGACAGGACAGAAACCACTCCCTTTCTCCATGCTGGTGGGGGAGGAAGGGGGGGGCAAGGGGGGAACTGCTGGTATTGAGGACCTATCGCCGATGCCACTGGTCATCCAATCTCAAACATGGAGTCCCTGACAGTCTGGTCATTTTCTGCTCTCTTTGGTCTTGCCTGTGGCCCCCATTCTTCCACCAGCCCTCCCCACAACAATCTTCTTGAGGAACGTATTAGAACATAGATATAGTCCCTGCCCTCCAGAAGCTTGCAATCAAATATTGAGGACAAATAGCCTAAACAATCAAGAGGAGATAATGGATTGGGGAAAGTTAATGGGGAAAGATTCCTGAAGGAGGTGAGTCTTGGGTTGTGATATAAAGGAGCAAGGTAAAGGTAAAGGCACATGGTAGACTGGAGGAGGAAGGTATTTCACGCCTAAGGGTCAGTTTAAGCAGATTTCTGGTGATTGCTTTCTTATGTCTCCCCTAACTCTGAGTTTCTTCTTGCTTTTTTGTCAGGAAATTGAGTAGGGGAATCTGGGTCAGTGATAAAAGAAAGTGAATGAGAGGGAATAGAAAAGAGAAAAATTAAGAGAATGACATGGTTTAAGATGTGGATAATATGCTTTTAACTAAAAATGTCTGGAGAAAATTTGGAACAGGACTGTACACGCATACAAATTATATGCAAAAATGCTCACTACTAATTGATCAGTATATTTGTGTTTTTCTAATCAAACAATAAATGGTAGTTATTGTGAACTTACTGAGAGCACAGCACTGTCCTAAGCAGTTGGGAGAATATAACAGAAGAAATATGCACATTCTCCTGCCCTCCAGGAGCTTATTATCAAATGGAGGAGCTTAAAATAATCTATTTATGGTCCTTAAGAAAATCCTAGTCAAGACCACAGCTCTGGAGACAGCCTCTCTCTTTCTGAGCAAAAGTTTTAGGAGGTTTGTGATACTGAGAAGAATGGAAAGCATTGCCAAGCCCTGAAAATAGCAAATGAAACAGCATGACAAAGGACAATTTTGCACAGGCAAAGGATGGTGGGGACTGCCAGTTGTCTATTGTACCAGTTCTTTCAGCCCACCTCCATATATAGAAGAAATTCACTATTTTGGACCCTCAGGATAGCTATATAATGTCAGCAAAAGCAATAAAAGGTAAATAAGCAAGGGGGAGGTGGTAACTAAAATCCCCTTGACATATAATCAATTAAAGGTCCGTTCACCAATATCACTGTTTCAGGCAGTTAGGCAATTTGAATATGTGGATTTTAAACCACACTCAGGTGATAGTGAGTCTTCCCTTCCCGTTTGAAGAAGACCTTAGGGTTTTTTAAAGAAGCATATAGCAAGTATATATTTCATTCACATAAGGACCTCTGCTAGATTGTAAGCTTCTTGAGTGAGGGCAGGGAGCAGGTCTACTAATTCTATTAGTTCAGGCACCTAATACACTACCCTGCTCACAGTGGTAGCAATAATAGTATTTATTAAGCACTTACAATGTGCAGAGCACTTTACTAAGCACTGGGAGAGAATTCATAGGTGGGAATTAGATGCAGCCCCTGCCGTTGGAGGGGCTCACCATCACAGTAGGCCTCAAAAAATACTATTGATTGATGGTTTAAACAGTCATTGACAGAAAGTATCGCTGAAAATGCTGGAGATGAATGCTCTTTAGAGTTAAAAGATATGGAATTACCATCCGAATTTAATTTTCTTGGAAATCAACATGTCTTTGGCCTTTACCTTGGGACTTGGATGCCCTCAGCTGAGCTACTCCCAGCCACTTTCTAAATAAGTTCTCATTCTGGAGCTCTGGCACCTCGTAGGCAGTTTATGTCAAGGCAAAATGCACAGAGCAGTCTTGGGGCCCCAGTGGTCACTTGCCAAGCTGCAGGACAACTCCGGGGCTTCAAATCCTTTTGTCTCTTTCAGCTGGTCGAGGCAGACACTAAGCTCTTTTTTATGCTTCACAGAGCTGGCGCTGCATTCACCAGAAAACAAAGGGAAATATCCACAGCACAGAACTAAAACTTGGAGATACTGCAGCAGCAGCAATGAAGCCCCCCACCCCCCGCCCCCACCCTGGCCCCAACACACACGTGTCTAAAAGGAAATCTTTGATGGGGGAGAAACAGTGGGGAAGAGCCACTTGGGATAGGCTGATGGTTCTCTCTCACACCTTACACACACACATGCACACTCCCCTCCTTTGCCCTCCCCCGCACCCCGCCCCTGAAGTGGAACTAGGGGAGGACAAGCAGGCCTGCTGTCCTTGGTACAGGTCTGAGGGAAGTGCAGAATGGGGTTCAGAGCTCCAGCCAATCAACTAGTGATTCAGAAGGAATACAAAGTGAGAAAGCAGGTTGAGAAACTTGCCCCTGGAGCTAAAATCTATAATGGATCAGATATGCATATGCATTTTGTGCCCAAGACCAAATGCCAGTGGCATTCCTATGTTCTAGCCCCCTACCACTATTATTTTAAACCCAACAAGGCAGGGGGAGGTTTGGTGGGGGGGGAGGGGGGGAAAGCAGAAGGATGTCAATGCCAACCGTGTATAGCTTTACCTCTCCTCCCCCGTACATGACTGACCTTCAATCAATCAACCAATGGTATTTATCAGAAGCACTCACTGTGTGCAGAGCACTGTACTTAAGCACCTTCTGCATGGCCCCCTGCCTCTTCATTTGTCTCTGTTCTCCCATTGCCAGTGGTGACAGGATGCTGATGCCTGCACCCTGGGCTGCCTCCCCCAGACTCCACCCCATCAATTCCAACTTGGGCCGGGTGTACCCCGACCCACTCATGTGAGTCCTGAGAGTCCTTTTGTCTCTGCAGAAAGAAGCACTTGGGAGTGCCGGGTTTTGATGTGGAGGCCCAGACCTGGGCTTTGCCAATCAACGGTCGCACTCTCCCATGAGAATCTACCCTGTGTTGTTCAAATGCAGAGGAAAACATTGGACCCGGTGCAAAACCTTCATCAAAAGCAGTTGACAAAGCTTCAGTAGCTTCTGCCCTGAGTGAGGACAGAGTCTGTCATCTGGATGGCCTCTCCCAGCTCTCACCACTTAGATTTCAAATAGAACTATTAAAATAGCACAAGATTTGCACAGAGTCATCAAGATGCAAAGATGACTTCTGTACATCATTACATTTACTAATGACATCTGTAATTCTGACAGGTTAACTTGCTCTCTTGGGGAGTGATTTTCTCACTGGTGTCATTATTAACGGGGGTTGGATCTTACCCTAAGGATGCTTTCAATTAAAGGCTGTTCATCCGTGCTCTAGGGACAAGAAACAGCATTGGTATGTGAAATATTCCGGGGAGATCTTTTTCCTAACATGCAAATTCTTTCTTACTAGATGTAATTACTCCTTCCTAGATCAATCTAAAAGCAGAAATCAAGAGCAAAAATCAATTGTAGGCTCTCCCACTGAGATAGGAGTCTCAATTTCTTAAGGGAGTATATTATCATCAATCAATCACTCAACCAGTCAATCAGGTCAGTGGTATTTATTGAGCACTTACTATGTTCCTGGCACTGTACTAAGCTCTGGGGAGAGAGCAATAATAATAATAATAATTATGGTATGTGTTAAGCACTTACTATGTGCTGCACACTGTACTAAGCGCTGGGTGGATACAAGCAAATCAGGTTGGACACAGTCCTTTTTCCATGTGGGGCTCAAAGTCTCAATCCCCATTTTACAGATGAGGTCACTGAGGCCCAGAGAAGTGAAGTGACTTGTCCAAAGTCACACAACAGACAAATGGTGAAGCAGGGATTAGAATCCATGACCTACTGACTCCCAGGCCTGTGCTCTATTCACTGGCACCAACAGAATTGGTAGAGACTTTCCCTGCCTAAAAAGAATTTACAGTCTAGAGGGGGAGACGGACATTAATATAAATAAATAATTTATAACATAAAATTTAAAGATATATAAATAACTTTAAACCTCACCATCAGCTTTATCTATTGAGCACCTACGGTGTATCCCGCACTGTGGGCTTGGGAGCTTATAAATCCCTGCCCTAGAGAAGCTTACATTCTATTAGAGCACTTAAATGTATTTCAGGATTTTCCATCATCCAGCTCTGTTCTCTAAGACCCCAGAGTTCAATCAAGTTAGTGGTGAGTTGAGGAGAGCGATTTAGGTCTAGATGGTAAGTTCCTCAGGAACAGGGATCATGTCTTCTAACTCGCCCAAGTGCTAAAATGGTGGGTGGGGTGGTCTTCCACACAGATGGAGCTCAATAAATGCTATCGACGAGGATAGACGGCTAAAAGACTAACAACCTCAAAAATCATCATTTAATTGTTGGGCTGGGGTTCAGGTGTCCTCAGTCCCGATTATTTGATCTATTAAAAACAGGGCTGAAATCTTCTTGTTGGGTCACCAAACCCCTGCAGCAAGTGATAATAATAATAATGTTGGTATTTGTTAAGCACTTACTATGTGCAGAGCACTGTTCTAAGCGCTGGGGTAGACACAGGGGAATCAGGTTGTCCCACGTGGGGCTCACAGTCTTAATCCCCATTTTACAGATGAGATAACTGAGGCACAGAGAAGTTAAGTGACTTTCCTACAGTCACGCGGCTGACAGGTGGCAGAGCCGGGATTTGAACCCACGACTCTGACTCCAAAGCCCGTGCTCTTTCTTTGTGGCCCTGTTTAGGTGAACTCCCTGGTCAGTGATGGAAGGCTGCTATCAGTGAAATGTGTGACCAAGGTTAAAGAAAGCAATACAGGCACAGCTGGGAAAACACAGTAGGAGTTTTACTTGGGAAGAGACCAGAGACCATCAGAACCAGGGGGACAATGAAAAGCCTCACCTTTCTTCTCCCCTTCCCTCTTCCTTCTTCAACCCCTTTATTTCCCCCTCTCCTTTTCTACTATCCCACTGCCACACTGATGCAGTGACCGTTTGATTTCCTCCTCTTTAGCTTTCAAGTGTCTTCTCTCTTCTTCCCTCTCCTGGAACTAATATGGGTTTATGGTCTCAATTGGCTCTTGATAAATTATTCCAAAACAAGGAATTCGGGGGGACCAGGGACATTTCCAGGCTTGTTTTAGGAAGCAAGGGGGCTGTTCTCCCAGTTAATTGGGGGCTGGTGGCTGCCACCCTGTGGCTTCCTAACCCTTTGCCATTTCTCTTTGATAAGAATGGAGGTGCAGATTTGACTAAATGGTTTCTCCCATCCTCCATCCCTGATAGTTTCCCCCAGCTTCCATCTCTGATGTTTCCCCCAGCCTTCATCCCTGATGGTTTTACCCAGCTTCCATCCCTAATGGTTTCTACTGAGCCTCCACCTCTGATGATTTTCCCCAGTCTCCAACTCTGATGGTCCCCACCTACCCACCCCAGGCTGCACCCCTGTTGGTTTTCCTCAGCCTCCACCCTGATGGTCCCCATTTCCTCCCTAGCCAGCACCTCTCATGGTTTGCCCCAGCCTTCATCCACTGGCTTCCACTACTCCAGGGTCCTCCCCTATTCTCCTTCCAGGAAGGTGTCCCCACTAGGTCAACCTCACTTTTTCCAAACCCGTAGAGTTTCCAAACTCTAATTCTAACTAAGGTGGAGCCACCCTGTTTTAGATCAGGTAGGGCAAACTGGATTGCAACCAGAACTGGATGGACTCTTTCAGCTAAAACCACTCCCAATGCCCTGCTGTTCTCCTAAAGGCTAGGGATGCACGCTGGTTAGAGTGACTGCAATAACCTACTCTAGGAAACGCTTTGCTCTGGCCCATTGCAAGCGCAGGGGTGGTAGTCAGCATGGATTAGTGAATAGAGCTCAGGCCTGGGAGTCAAAAGAACCTGGGTTCTAATCCCTGCTCCGCCATTTGTCTGCTATGTGACCTTGGGCAAGTCACTTAACTTCTCTGTGCCTCAGTTCCCTCATCTGTAAAATGGGGATTAAGAATGAAAGCCCCATGTGGGACAAGAACGGTCCAACCTGATTTCCCTGTATCCCTGATTCCCTGTTACCCTGCACTTACCTCAGCACTTAGTAAAGTGCCTGGCATATAATAAACACTTAACAAATACCACAGTTATTATTACTCATTCCTAGGGCTGAAAATAAATGCATTTCTTCTCTGCTTCTTAGGAAAACTCTCCGAAAGTCAAGCCCCCTTGTGCTGACCCGCTGTCTCAAGTTTCTACTTCACGGACTCTGGTAAAAGAAACTAAAACTGGGCAAGGGAGTTTAGGATAGGAGGAAGGAGGGCTGCAGGAATGGGGGGAGGGAGACGGTACAAGGATAGCGCGGATTGCAAAGAAGAAAACAATCCCAATTCTAGCACTGTCGTAAAATGGGAAAGTTATTGCTGCACAAAGACCCTCTCGAACTGCCTGCCTTCCAAAATTCCTACTGCACTCTCTGCAGTTACTTGTGTATGGCAGAAGCAGCATCTTTGTATTATATGAACAGTCTGCTTCATAATCAAATACCATCTGTCGCTACATCTGAACTTGTTTTCAACATCTGTGCGTTCTGGTCTTAACAAAGCTTTAAAAACTAATTCAAAAACTTTCACAGATCACTGACTAAATACGGACACGGACCATCTTTCATGTTCGTTTTAAATATTTTCTCTATATGTGCCTCCCCCTGCCCAGGGTGGGGGAAGATGTATACATTTTGCTGCTTTATTAAGCTTATTTTCTAATGGCCTCGGGTAGCCAAGTGCAAGAGAGGGACACTTGCTCGGGCACCGAAAGGACCCATCATATTCTTTCTTGGTGCCAATACAGTCCCTCTCTGCCAATGAGAAACCTGAAAGTTGATCAGCTACCATACCCCAATTACTCAAAATGACACTACAGCTAAAACTGCAACCAAGGGGAGAATCAACTGTATGGCTTATGCGCGGCTAAAGTGTGTTTGAACAAATGGTGAAGTAAAATCATGAGAGCCCTCAGGAGGATAGGAGTGTTGTTACTTTGCACATGCTTCAGAAATGTGAAGTACGTCTTTACAGAACTTTGGGCCAACCCCCTGGCAGATGTTGACCAGTTTTGCTTATGTATACATCAGTTGCGGCACACTAAAACAGAGATTGGAAATTTTAATTTAGTCGAGGCAGTTGGGCTAAAATGATGGCTTTTGTTGAAACCATTAAACGGAGCTGCCTAATGAAGTACAGTCCAACCCTGGCAGACGAAGCGCTGATGAGAGGCGGCGGATGGCAAGCTGCAGCCCGGTCAGAAGGGGGAAGGAGAGCTTATCCTTCGAGTCTTTGAATGGCATGTGAATGGCAATGGAGAAAGCCAATTTGGGGTGGCTGGGGTTGAGGAAGGGGGCGGGGGAAAGTGGTTATAGACCACTCCATGGAGGCAAGAGTAAACAGTGGAACCCTGATGTGTCTGTATGTGTGTGTGTGTGTGTGTGCGTGCGTGCACGTATATGTTTTATTTTGAAAACATACTTTTCAGAGCTCCAGCTGCATCTATTCTACCGCTTGCTGGTTAGAAATTGAACTAGAGGAGAGTACAATACGAAGACCAGCCATTCCCTCTCTGAAAGTTATAAGGGTTCGGAGCCTAAAGGAGGAATAGCGTCAATTCTGGGGCAAAGGAAGGAGAGTGGGAGAGTCGGGGTAGTAGGGCCATCACTGCTAATGAGCTCAGTGATTGATTTCTGAGCAGAAGTATGTTTGCCCTTTACTTGGCTGCTTAACTCGGAGTAGTGATTAGGGAGTCCCAGCCTATTCTTTCTCTCCTACTTAGGGTCAGTGTACTGCAAAGAAAAGATAACCTCCATATTGATGAAACACACTTTGACGTTATTGGGCTAGTTGATAATTATTTAAAGAATACTCAATCAAGGAATCAACAAGGCACGGTCTGATTCAGACACACTTTTCTCCCATCTCCTCTCTCTGTCCCCCAGTGAAGTTCATTTGCTTTTCTTCTGAAGGGGTGCTAGGTGTGGCTCTATGATACTGCCAGACCAGTAGATTCCCTTAGAAAAGCATAGCCATGATTATGATTGATTACAGGACAAGTGTCCTGTCTCTGTTCACATTAACATTCATGAGGATGCGTGCCTCTTGTGCGTTGAAAGGCACGAACCTTGCCGACATTCTGAGGGACAAAGACACTGGGCTGAGCTAATGCCAACCTATTCACTGTGCCCTGCTCTTGTCTCTGTCGCTGTCGACCCTTTGCTCAGGCCCTCCCTCCTGTCTGGATGTCCCTTCTCTTCAAATCCAATAGACCAATGTGCTTAGAGGCTAAGGACTCAAGCCTGGGTTGTAGAGGAATTGTGTCACCAACATCTTAATTTCTGCCTTGACTGACAGGAAGCATTATAAGAATAGCGTTTAGTTTAGTGTTCTGCACACAGTAAGTGCTCAATAAATATGAGTGAATGAATGAACAGTCAATGGTGTGGTGTAGTGAGAGGAAGATTCCACTTCCAACTGAATCCAAAAGGGACTCTACACTGGCAGAATGGCATTTCCCAATCTGGGGCTTTCCCCAGCATGCTTTGCTTGGAAGCGGTACCATCCAATCTTTGGCTAACCCCACAGGGACTTCAACTTCCCCTCACACTTCAGTGAAAACTCTGCCCATCCACCAACACCTGGGTCACATTTGGAAGTGGAGGGTTGGTGATCATTCTGCAGCCGCAGGGTATTTCTGAGGTCTCATCCCCCTACTAACCCAGCCTAACTGTGCAGGGTTTGCCAAGACATTAGAGGAGGCATGAGGTCACATTTTTGTGAGGGCTATAAATGGGTAACTGTGACAACTGAATTCGAGAGACTGCACTTTACCCTAGGCTTGCAGTTTCTATAGGAAACAATGAAATTAGGGAAGGAATTCATACTGGGTTCAACTCATGGCCACAGGGGGATGGGGAAACACAACACTGAAACAAAGTCTCCACTCTACTGGAAAACATGCCCCCTGAGTTTGCCACCAAGGGGCACTCTGAAATCTAGAAAATGCTACCAGATCTAGAAAGACAGTTCTAGATTTGTATTGTAATTGTAATGACTGCAATGACAGAGGGGGAATGGGCTTAGAAAATAACTAGAAACCAGTTTGGGCTCACCACTGAGGAAGAAATAGGCAGCAATAGAGTTTCCAAAGACTAGAACAGGCTGTTGCAGATCCCAGTATTATATAAGCTCTTGGAACTCCTTCTGTATCAGCAGGAACATCTCTGGGCTCTGTAGAAGTGGTCTCGGAAATGATCCTATATCAGTTCATGTCCCACTGCCCTAATATAAATTATTTTTCCCAGAAAGATAATCCTAGAAACAATACCAGAGGGGATGTAGTGTCTTTTGGTTCTTAGATAGTAAATTTACCAAGGACAGGAATCATGCATATAGTGCTCTACAGTACTGTACTGTACTACGTGTAAGAGACACACTCCTTGTCCACAAAAAGTTTACAATATAGAGATGGAGAAAACCACTGAAATAGCTTATAGATAGGAAGACGAAGAAGTAGAGAAGAAATGAGTTAGAGCTTAAGTAGTGGGGTATAAAGGTCAATATGTACACAAGTGCTAAGGGTAGTTGTGAGTACACAAGTGTGAGGTTCTAGTCTCCTCCCCTTTGTTCCCTGAGGAGGCAGTGCACTAGTGTTGGCCATGGAAACGGTTATGAAGAGGAGATTCATTATAGTCTGGACAGGGTTCTTCACCAACACCTATGGAACCTCATGACAACATCATTTAACATTCAGATTGTATGTGAACTCTTCCTAAACTGAACAGTGCTGAAGTTCAGATCTGCTGGTGGGAACAAAGAGATTAGAAAGATGTGTATGGTTCCCCTTGCCACTAAACTGACATAGATATTTTGCTTTACGAGGGTAAGAGAACTTCATCATGGGAGCATGTGAACTTACGACTTAAGAAAAATCCAAATACTGGATCAGAAAAATCAAATATGAATAAAGAAACTTGCTGGAAGAAACTCCAATATGGACCTTCAAACTGGGACAAAGTTAAGAAGCTCTTCCTGGGTTTAGCCTACTCCTCCAAAGTGGCTTCATTTATTGGGTGAGGATTTTGAATGCCCAAAAGACAGATCAGCTTTGACAAGTGCTTAGTAACATGCTCAACAAATAATACTGATTGATTGACTGAAATCAGAATATTCACAGAGGATGGATTTTTTTTATGATATTTGTTCAGTGCTTACTATGTGCCAGACACTGTACTAAGAGCTAGGGTAAATACGAGCAAATTAGGTTGGACACAGTCCATGTCTCACATGGGGTTCACAGTCTTAATCCTCATTTTACCATTAACGTAACTGAGGACCAGAGAAGTTCAGTGACTTGCCCAAGGTAACCCAGCAGACAAGTGGTGGAGCCAGAATTAGAACCCAGGTCCTTCTGACACCCAGGTCCTTCTGACACCCAGGACTGTGCTCTATCCACTAGGCAACACTGCTGGGGCCCATTGGAAATTGTGGTAATCGTTAGGCACTTAATATAGGCTAAGCATTATGCTATACACTAGAGTCGTTTGTGGTTTACTGGACCTTTTGCCTTTCTTTTTCTCTCCTGCCGGTTTTTAACCTTTTCACTGCTCATTAGCTTCTCCACCTGCCATCCTTCAGTTAAACTGCAGACCTTGCCAGGCACACAGTATACAGTACTCTGCACAAAATTGGGCAGGCAGTGGGCAGGGGAAATAAAGAGAGCAGAAACTCAAGCTAGTCCAATCAATTGCTTCTAAGCAACTCTGGGAAAAAAAAAGTTTGGTGGAAGAGGAGGCAGAAAATATGGGCAAAAGTCAGGGTTGGAAATTATCTGTGGATTTCAATTCTCTATGCCAGGCTTGTCCCCCATGACCATGGCTAATTGAGACTTGGCGAGAGTGATCAGAAAAGGGAAGCTTTATTTACGCAGGCTGTTTGTCTCTCTTACTGCTCACCCCTTGCCTATGTCTTCCCTCTGACCTGGAACTCCCTCTCCCTTCATATCTGTTAGTCCACCACTCTCCCCAGCTTCAAAGCCTTCCTAAAATCATATTTCCTTCAAAAGGCCTTTCCCAATTAAGGTCTCATTTTCCCTATTCTCCCTCCCTTCTGCATTGCCTATGCCCTTAAATCTGCTCCCCTTAAGCACTTGATATTTACCAAGGTCTCTCAGCACTTAATAAATAAATAATAATAATGATGGTACTTAAGTGCTTACTATGTGCCAAGCACTGTTCTAAGCACTGGGGAAGATACAAGGTTATCATGTTGACCCAGGTGGGGTTCACAGCCTTAATCCCCATTTTACAGATGAGGTAAGTGAGGCAAAGAGAAGTTAAGTGACTTGCCCAAAGTCACAGAGCTGACAAGTGGCAGAGCCAGGATTAGAACCCACAATCTCTGATTCCCAAGCCCCGTCTCTTTCCACTAAGCCACACTGCTTCTCACTTATGTTCATATCTGAATACTCTGTCATTTCCCCTATCGGTAATTTATTTTAATGTGTGCCTCTCTCTCTAGACTATAAACTCCTGGTAGGCAGAGATTGGGTCTTCCAACTATTGTATTGTCCTACCTCTAGCACTTAGTACAGTGATCTGCACATAGTAACTGCTCAGTAAATACCATTGATTGATTGTTGATTGGAGAAGGAAGCTCCATGTGGGAAAGGTGCCTTTATTCCTAGGTGCACTAAAAGTCATAAAACCGTACTACGAAAAAGACAGATCATTCTAGTGTGAATGAGTACCAGAAAGTAAGTTAGCCCCTTAGAAAACTCAATGAGGTCTCCTGAACCTCCAAGAAATCACTTAGAAATCAGAAGCGCTAATGTAGAGTCTGACTCGTTTCTGGAGCATCACTTGCCAAATATTCTCCCTCTTTGATAGAGATTGGGCTGCCTCTAAGGTAGTGGAATTAACAAGCCCTACTTATGGGGAGGTGGCTGTTGCCACATGATGGTTGGGAAGCCAGTAAGCAAAATGGAAACCTGACACATCAGAGAGACACAGGGCACACCAAGGATCTAAGTATTCTATCCTCTACCCTACAACGAACCAGAGCTCTGACCCTTCTACTCCTGTTTATCAAGTTCAGATATGTGAAGGAAGAGGGGGAAGGGAGAGACGGGGAAACAGGGCAGATGTGTCAAAGGAAAGAAGAAGGGAGAGAGGAATGAGTGAAGCAGTGAGAGGGGTCTATTCAAGTTCTCCTGCTACACATGTTCAAATTAACAGGAGATGCAAGTGCGTAGACACTTCAAGGGGAGAACAAAATAAGCCTTTGAACAAAAATACTTCACAGGAAGACAAGTTTGGAGAAACATAAATGTAGGCCTGAAATCATGCTTTTAAGACAGGGGCAAGAGAGGTTCAAATTAATTTTTTTTTAAAGGCTTAGAGGAGAAAGTAGAAGTGGGTGGTGTCTGAGGTCAAACCAGTGTGTTCAAGCATTTTATTGTTATTATCAAAAAGATGCTTGTAAAGAGAAGAAAAGGGGAATTTAGCCCTTTTAAGGTTCATATTCCTCCCCCCCCCCCCAAAAAAAAAGCTGCATAGGAAAGCCTGGCATTTTTTTCTTCTATTTTGTGAGATGTTGTTGGTAGCACTGGAATCAAACCAGCAAGGAAGCAAGCTGCAGAGCTGGGTGGTGAATGTCCGAGGGACGGCAGTAGCTAGCTGGGAGGGACAGCCAGAGTACAGCAGGCCTAAGACCATGAGCTGGGAACCGGCCAATGAGGACTAAAGATTGTGCAGCTGGTTGAACCACCTGTGCCTTGTCAAATTCCAGCCAAAACAATCTCCTCCCTGGAGTAGCCAGTTAAGGAGAGGGGAGAAAATTTGATAATAAGTTAAGAGTCGGGGGTGGAAAGTGAGAGTGATGGCTCCGAAACAATCTCTGAGCCAGTTTGCCGAGGGTGCCAAAAAAGAGAAGAAAAACAATATGTGCATGTGTGTGTGTGTGTTTTATGAGCAATAACTCTGGGCAATCTAGCCCAGAGTCTAAGCTCGAATACCAGATTCCTCACCTGGACAGCTCCATAATTACAAGGGCCAAGATCATGTGACACTGGTGTCCTTAAAGGTGAGCCTGCCCTTCAGGTTTGAAGTTGGAGCTGTTGAAGGTGAAATTTTGACAGTGGAGTTAAAGTGTGTCTGCTGAGAGCAGTGTGGAATCAACAATCCCTTCCACCCTTCTACATACATGCAAAGACTGCTCCTTTCTGCAACACTGCATCTGCTATCCCAAGGTGCCTAGTGTCATTTTCATGTCTCCTTTGTGTCACAATCTGCTTAAGCCTCTGTTTTGAGAGTCACCTCATTTCTAATAGTTATATGCCAGAATAATCTGCTTCTGGTTCTACCGCCTAAATACCCATGATTATAGGTTTTGCTTAGGGGAGGGGGGCAGCTTTAAATTGTTTTTTCTGCCTTCCCTGTATCCCCACTTAAGCTCAGGAAGAGCAAATGTTTTGGTATCCTATTATCACATGTTCTGTTCAATGAAAGTGCAATGCAACAAGCATTGTTGCAACAATGCAACAATGCAACATTCAATAGCTGGTGGACTGATTGCATTCTAGGACCTTTCTGTTTAGAGTTCCCCTTTCTCTTTGATGTTAAACATGGCACTAGTTTGGGGTTGATGGAGCAACTCTAAAACTTGCTAGGGTGTCTATGGTCAGACTGGAGTAAACTGACTTAACTGCTGACATGGCTTTGTTCCCATCCATTCCTTGATCTTCCGGCTTTGGTAGAACTCTAGAGATGCCATAAGCAAAAAACCAGAAACACTAAGAGTGTCTGGAGCTACTGCAATCTCCATGGTGGAGTCTGGCACCTTAGAAGGAACATGGTGGCTGCTATAATGAGCTCTCCTTTCAAGTCCTTTGCACAATTTTGCTTAAGCATTTGCCTTCAGGACTAGATATAGTCATACCACATGGCAAATAAGACAACAGATTATATTCAAATATGCTTTTTTGCAGGCCTCTTTTACTTTGAGGGAACTGCAAGAATGGAGTTTCCATATTTCTGTTAATGGGGGAGTGAAAAATACCCAGATGGTGTTTGATCAATATGTATCAGCAGCAAGGAGCAAGGCAGCCAACCCATAGGCTAAGAAAAGATAAGCAGGGAGACCTGCCCTGCTACTGCCCCCACTAAATCACTGCTCAGATCCCACCGTTCAAATTTTTTTTAAATGGTATTTGATAAGTGCTTACTATGTGTCAAGGCACCGTACTAAATGCTGAGTAGATGCAAGCAAATAGGTTGGACACAGTCCATATAATAATGTTGGTATTTGTTAAGCGCTTACTATGTGCCAAGCACTGTTCTAAGCGCTGGGGTAGATACAGGGTAATCAGGTTGTCCCACGTGAGGCTCACAGTTAATCCCCATTTTACAGATGAGGTAACTGAGGCCCAGAGAAGTGAAGTGACTTGCCCACAGTCACACAGCTGACAAGTGGCAGAGCTGGGATTCAAACTCATGACCTCTGACTCCCAAGCCCGTCCTCCTTCCACTGAGCCACGCCGCTTCTCTCTCACATGGGGTTCACAGTCTTAATCCCCATTTTACAAATGAGGTAAATGAGGCTCAGAGGAGTGAAGTGACTTGCTCAAAGTCACACAGCAGACCAAGTAGTAGGGTCATGATTAGAACCCAGATCCTCTGACTCCCAAACTCAGGCTCTTTCCACTAGGGCATGTGGCTACTTAGGTTTGGGTGTTTGAGATCAACATGATTGAGGAAGTCTTCCTCCAGGGCAGTACAGGACTCCCATAGTGCTCTGGGCACCACCCCCGACCCCTCCCCAACCACTAGTCAGGAGAAATTGCAGGAGACCTAACAGTGTCACCCCACTCCAAATCCCCAGTTGAAACACCCATCTAGGGTTGGCCTTAAAAATTATCAGTTCCAAGTTATATTTTTATAGGAAACAAAGCTTTCTCTGGCCTAGTGGCCAGTAGAAGACCGAGGTTACAGATGAAACGTATGGAACTGGAAGACACTAATCACAGTAATAGTAATTATGGTATTTGTTAAGTGCTTACCATGTCCCAAGGACTGTGCTAAGATACAAATTAATCAGGTTAGGTAAAGTCCCCATCCCATATGAGGCTCACAGAAGGAGAGAGAACAGGTATTTTATAGTTGAGGCAAATGAAGCATGGAGAAGGAAACTGACTTGTTCAAGGTCATACAGAATGCAAGTGGCAGAGCAGGATTAGAACCCAGGTCCTCTGTCTCCCAGGTCCGGGCTCTTCCTACTAGGGCATGCTGCATTACTACCTTTGTGCAGTCTGCAAAAGGGATTCAGCCTGTGAAATAATGGGCAACGTCTGCCCTGAGCCACGCACACTCCGGAGGGAAATCTGCAGGAACATCTGAGGGCGGAACATTTGCCAGCCAAAGTCTGTTCATTCAGCCACGTCACTCTTGAGTGGTTGACTGAAACACGATGAGGAGGGAGAGCAGCAGGGCCAAATGCATGTAATGAAGTCTAAGATTTCAGTAAAGGTCATACTGCGTTTGACTCCCAGACCACAACCCTCTGAGAGATAACCTTGGTCAGGTGGGCACTGCTCCCCCGGAGGTTTTTCCTTTTGTTTTTTCCTCAAGAGTAGCGTTTCTGGGGCTTCTGAAGGCCCAACATGCACTGGACAGGGGAAACTTGGAAAAATGAATGATGGTGCCATTGGGAGTGGAATTAAATGGTCGCAATGGCGACAGCAAGGTGCAGTGCTCCGATTCCGCTTTTCGGCCCCATCATTTTTGTTTGGAAAGCATAGCCTCGGTAGGATGAAGCATAGCCTCGGTAGGATGATGAACATGAGTGTCTCGGTGGAAATGATGTCAGGACAAGTCATTTGTTAGTTTATTTTGACAGGGGTCCCACTCAGTGGCTCCAATAAAGAAGCAATGCATTCTTATTTTGGCCAAGAGACAGCATCTTCTCAGTGTATTATTATTATTAATTATTATCATTATTATTACTATTATTATTATCCAAAACTGATGGTGGACATGCAGATTTAACCTTCAAAGATGTGCCAGAATTTAAGGGTGCACGGGTTCCTCTGTTTTTAAGGAAACAGTCAGCTATGCCAGAAAGTGTATTTTCGCCATGGGGCTTGGACAGAATGAGATGGCAGAAATAGAGAACATTCTGATAATACACGTCTTTCTAGATATAGCATGGTGCAGTTTGGGAATAATAATAACTGTAGTATTTGTGAAAGGCTTACTTGGTCCTGAGCGCTGGGGTAGATACAAGGAAATCCAGTCAGGCAGAGTCCCTATCCCATATGAGGCCTCACAGTTTAAGTAGGAGGGAAGCAAAGAATGTAAGCCCCATTTTACAGATGAGGAAACTAAGGATTAGAGAAGTTAAGTGACTTGCCCAAGGCAGAGCCAGAATTGGAACCCAGTTCAACTGACTCTGAGGCCCATGCATTTCACTAGGCCATGCTACTTTTCGAGAAATGGTTTGTGTGCACAGATGAGAATTATCGTTTGAATTCTCCTTAACGTGAGGTTTTGTATGAAGGTCACCTCTGCATTTTAGTAGGACTGACTGGCCTTACATATGAACATCTTTGATTGCATTTTCAGGCTTTTTAAAATAGTACTCTATGATGGGATCCACCCGAGGCAAGGTTGTCTAAAGTCTATTGCATTATCCCTGAATCTTTTTTTTTTCACACTCCTTTTTGGTCCCCATGGAACTAAAGAAAATGTGAAAGAGTAGCCTGGGTGTGAATCAGGTGTGATCCCTTTGATAGCCAATCCTTTGTCTGGAAATCTACCCTCAGACGGGCAGAAACTCAAGGTTGAAAACTAATGACTTATAGTTACTTTTCCAGGACAGAAGCAGTTCCCACATTAAGAAGCTACAGCCCCAAAGGAGCTGCATCACCTAATTCTTTCCTAAAATGCTTGTATTTGTCCAGGTAAACAAAGGCTTTATGTTTGCTCTTCTCCTTTAGGCTGGAAACTCCAGAAGGGCAGAGATAGTGTCTTTTCTGCTCACTGTAACTCAACCGAGTGCCTTGCAACAGATACTCAATACGTATTTATTAATAAATTTGATCATCAAAATAGCTAATGTCTAATTCCCATTTCTCCTTCTGGCTAGGTCAATGCTGGCAAAGTGAAATAGAGAATTGAGACAATGATTCAGAAAATTCAAGCCAAAATTGCTTTTGCCTAAGATTTCCAGATCGTTGATGCCAAAGTGATCTTTTTTGCTTGAATGATCTGGGCAACTGACTCAATTTTCCCCTTCACTTGCATAGACTTTGCCCCTGAAAGATTTTCTCTCCCATTTGTTTTCATGTCAAGTGGTTTTACTGAACCTGGCAGTGAAGCGGAAGCTATGTTGAACCCAGAATTGACCTAAGCTTCAAGAGTCCCACCATCTAAGGTAGGAGAATATTCAGTCTCTAAGTGCCCTTTATATTCAGTGTCACCTCTTTTCAGCAGTTATGATATACCTAGTTTGAATGATGATATATTAAGTGAGGGACTCACATTTCATGCTGACATGCCTCAATAATATTTAATGTCAGAATTATACCGTGATATTTAGGCTCCCAGAAAGATTACTAGAGTGATGCCTGGTGAAATGCATTTACTAAACCAGAATAATCTAAACAAGAGGGAGAAGAATTTTTAGATAGCTGGTTAAAGAGTTACTTCAATTCCAAATGCTCTAATGTGTGATGAGTGGAGTTATTTGCTTCAGAAATCTAACTTTTCTTTTAAGTCAGAGAGCATTAGGTATATAGTTAGAGCTTTTCCCTACCTTTAAAGCCTTTCTGAAAGCACATCTCCTCCAAGAGGCCTTCCCTGACAACGCCGTCTTTTCTTCCTCCACTCCTTTCTGCATCACCCTTGCACTTGGGTTTGCTCCCTTTATTCGTCCCTCCCTTGCCCCACAGCACTTATGTACGTATCCATAATTTCTTGATTTTTTATTGTCTATCGCCTCCTCTAAACAGTAAATTCACTGTGGGCAGGGAATGTGTCTACCAACTCTGTTACATTGTACTCTCCCAAGTGCTTAGTACAGTGCTCTTACACACTGTAAGTGCTCAATAAATACAATTAATTCAATGCAATACTTGGGGTCCCCATTTCTAGGTTCACGCTTTACATTTGCAGCATATCTCTTCTTCTCAATCTCTGCCACCCCAAATCCAATCCTTCTTTCAAGATCTTCCATTGAACATGAGAGATCACATTCATGATCTTTTCATGAAACATAATAATAATGGCATTTGTTAAGTGTTTACTATGTGCAAAACACTGTTCTAAGCGCTGGGGAGGATACAAAGCAATCCGGTTGTCCCATGTGGGGCTCACAGTCTTAATGCCCATTTTACAGATGAGGTAACTGAGGCACAGAGAAGTTAAGTGACTTGCCCAAAGTCACACAACTGACAAGTGGCAGAGCCGGGATTTGAAACCATGATCTCTGACTCCCCAGCCCGTGCTCTTTCCACTGAGCCACTGAACATGAACGTGAGCTTACACAATGTGTGCTTCACCACATCCAGGAAGACAGGAGAGCCTCAGTCCTGAGGCTTCTGGAGAACCTACATCAAAGAATATTAATAATAAAACTGTGGCATTTGTTAAGCACTTTCTGTGTGCAAGATTGAGATAATACTGAGATTGATATAATCCAGTTGGGCTCAGTTCCGGGCCCAAATGGAGCTCACAATCTAAGTGGGAGAGAGAACAGGTTTGAATCTCCATTTTACAGATGAACAGACCGAGGCACAAAGAAGTGAAGTGACTTGTCCAAGGTCACACAGCAGACAAGTGGCAGAGCCAGGATTAGAAGCCAGGTCCTCTAACTCCCGAGCCTGTACCCTTTCCACTGGTCCCGGCTGCTTACTGTGTTAGTGGTTTGTGCAGCATCACCTTGCTCTCTCTCATCCCCACTGACCATGGTCGCCTTTGGGACACAGAGTACAGTGAACATGTAGGTGAGCAGGGATGCAGCACATAGAGAAAGGCACACGAAGGTTTATTCCTCAAGGGACCCATTTACCATGCTGCAGCTCCCCTTCATCTAGCCTGATGATAGGGGGACAAGGCAATGGGAAAGGACATAGGAAAGAGAAACACTTAGGGCAACTTGAGCCGTCCCTTTGGGATGAGAAGAGAGAGCCCAGCACTGAGAAGGAGAAAAATGTCCTCTCCCTGCTCCTGGAAACAAAAGGGAGACGGAGTTCATTGTGTTTTCACTGAAAAGCTCTTTCAATTTTACAGTCAATGCTCAATTATCCGTGCTAATGGAGGGGAGAAGTGAGGAAGACAATACAAAACAACCGATACAAGAGATAATATAGTATACTCTCATTTTAACAAACTTTAAGGGGCCCTAAGTCTGTTAAACTGAAAATTTTTTATACTGAAACAGATGTAACTCAGTCTAGGAAAATAAAGGAGATGTACACTTTAAAAATTGTTCTGGGAAATGAAACGTTTGTAATTTTTAATTAAAATGAGAGCAGTCTAAAAGGGAACTGGAAACAACAGAGATGTCGAGGTCCCTGTTTTTGCAGTGGGGAAGAGGTGGTCCCAGGACATACTGAGCAAAGCAGGGATGTGTGTGGCCTGCAGCAGTGGAGAAAATCAGAAGGAAAGCAAAATCAAAATTGAAGAGAGCTTAAAAACCTGCCCCAATAATTAAAGTTCTTGTTTCCGATTGAAAGTTCACTCCAACTTTCACATTTTGTGTACAGCCACTGTTTAATCCTGATCCCTTGGGTTTTAGTTCTCAGTGTGAATTTTGCTTCATGAGCAGTAAATCATCCGACAGCACACAGACAAAGAAGGAGAAAAGTGAATGAATAATCAAGAATTTTCCAATTAATCCTGTCCTCTTTTGAAGACGATGTTCTCCCAGCCAACTCAGCATTCATGTATTTCCTGTTTGCCTCCATCTCGTCTCCCTAACTATGTCCACCTTGCGGTAGATGTCTACTGCCTGCTCCATTAGAATGAAAGTGCCTAAAAGGCAGAGGATTGTTGTGCTGCATAAATAGGCATTCAGTAATACTGTTGATTCGTAAAGAAGGCCAGCAAGGTCTTTGAGAGAGTGATATATCTTGGGCATCTGGGCACTAAGCTTTAATTAATCCATCAATTATTTTTATTTAGCACTTACTCTGTGCAGAACACTATACTAAGCACTTGTACTAAGCACTAAGCACAGAGTTGATAGTCACGTTCCCTGCCCACAAGAAGCTTACGCTCTAGAGGGAGCTGAATTGAAGGTTGATGAGGCTGTGGTGGAGTCACACCTTTTACATGACTGTGAAATCTGCACCTTCCCCTGAAAGCTTTTCAGTTTGACTCATATTGCCAAAAGACATCGTCAAATGTCAGGACTAGATAACCAACAATAATGATCTGGAACTACCAGTTTACTAGCACAACTCTCTGAGCAAGCCTTGTCAGAAGAATGGATGATCGCAGGATACCTAATCAGCGTTTGCCTTGCAAATGGAAAGGGGACATTTGAAAGCAGGGAGGGCAGAAAAAAGCATTTTTAAGTTCTAGTAAAGCAGTGCCTCAAGTGATGTGTTATTGCTGGTACTTGCTGGAATCACAGTTACAGAGAGAGCAGGCTGGTGAGTAGCCCTCAGAAAAGAGAGTGCTCTCCTTGAGCAGAGACTTCAGGAAGAATGGGATTTCCAAAGTTCATCTAGAAAACAGCAACAAGTCCTGCAAGCGGCCATGAGGCATTCAAGCAAGAAACTGCCTTTATATGCACCCAACACTGAATAGGCTGTCAGTAATATATAGCTCTTTATGGCCATACTCGTATACCTCTAGGTAAGTGCTCACATTTTCAAAAATGAAAAGATCCACCCAGTCACATATATAAAGCCATTATTGTCTTTGTGAATGGAGGTGTCACATATAATGTCTGACAAAATTCAAGAGGGATTATGCATGCAGGAGATATGGAAGGTTTTTGCCTAGCTGAATCCTTCATGAAAGCATAGCACAATAATAAATGAAGCCTAAACTTTGGATTTTCTATTTGTTCTACAGGCTTATGTGCTATGGAATGAAATCTATTCCTCTGAACCTATTTTTGCTAGCTTCAAAGTTCTTTACTACTACTGGAGCCCCCAAGGCTCATTGTCATGGAGATTCCACTCACCTCCTAGGTTCCGGCAGAGGAATACATGTATTTCCTGACAAACAGCTCTCTTAGCTGATGTTCTTCCTTCAGATATGAACTTCTCACCGTAGTGATAGAGACAGCCTCATCATCTCCAGTTAATGCAATAACTTTGACCCAAATTTTCAAGAAAAAGCCACTTGAAAAACATGAATCCCTGAATCTTAATGGTAGAAAGGGCCTCAAGAGTCCATCTAGTAAAGTCCTTTGTCTCCAGGTAGGACTGTGAATAAAAGTTTCCTAACCAGTTATCTCCCTTCCTCTTAAAGACTCAAGGGAAGACTACTCCTCAGTTTATTTCAGCTTTTAACAATCCTCCTTGTCAAAAAAAAAATGTATTCTTTGCTTAATCAAATTCATTTTTGCCACAAATTAAGCCTTCTCCTCCAGTTTTGCCGCTCAGAATTCTCCTTAATATCACCCTTCAGATATTGGAAGACAGTTATTCAGTTGTCCCTGGAGAAAGTTGTGTTAGGGGAAGTAACTACAAATTACAACAGGAGGGATTTAGGTTAGATATAAGGGAAGTTACACCCGAAAGCGGGAATAGACACTTGGAACTCTCTGGAGGTCTTGTCCATCATGAGGATCCTTACTGATTTCCAGGATCCATCTATCATTCCTTTTTCCCTTTTCCCCAGGTCCCCGGCATTGGGCGGGTGCAGAGAGCATTGAACGGCCCCACCGGCCCCATCACTCCCTTCTGCCTGATCAATTAAGGGCCTCTCAAGTGGGATGAGAACAAGACCCTTAAAATGGCAGAGCAGGAGGTGGCTTCCTCTTGTGTAACAAAGTGATATGAAAAAAAGCAGAGATGGGAAAGATACAGGCAAAGTTTTCTTTGTGATCATTGTTTAACACTGTCTGTAATTAAATATTAATGAAAGTATGCTACTTTCATTTTGTGAGCAATTTAATTCAATTAAAAATAAATGGATCTCCTTGGCTCAGTGGATTTGCTGATATACATAGAGTATAGCGCTACCCTTAACTTGGTTTTCACCGCATTCAAATCCAGCATGGGGTAAAGTAACTGAGGGGTAACCCCCCCGCCGGCCCGTTCCTGTAATTAACCCCTTAGTTCCCAGCGATGTTCTTCAGCCTCCCTGCTGAACCCAGAGGCGAGGCTCAGGAAATATGTGGACTCCGGAAGGGGGGGGATTCTCACTTGTACCCAACGTGTTCCAAAAGATATCTTTCAGTGGGGCACTGTTTCCTTGAAAGGAAGCCATTTGAGAAAGTCTGAGCAGGCCTGCATGGGTCTGCCTGATAGCATGTGGAGACCTGGTCAGTAATGTATCTGGGAATGCCACTGAGATAACATAAGGCTATTCTTCCATTGCACCAAGAAGAGCTGTTGTTTTGGAGTCAACCCTTTGATTCCCTGAGCCACATCTAATAATAACAATGTTATCAATGCTGTAATACTGAACCTGATTCTGTGTGTGTGTCTCCAGGAGTCTATGAGCTATTGCCCCGCATTGAAAGTAGAGCCAAGCTGCCCTCAATGGGGAGGAAAGTGCCTGATCTGTTGACAAAAAAGTGAGATGTGAAAAGAAAATCCCAGCCAACCTTTTACAACCTGGATGCATTGTTCCCCATTCCATTTATCTGGCAGGAATAGGAAGCAGTGTTTGGAAACAATGTATTCTTTTTCGGTGCAAGGTCAGCATTTGTTAGACCTCAGGGTTAGAGCAAGCCACTGCCACTTGGAAAGAAAGGCTCTGGCAACCAGTCCAAGACGCTTCCTGCACTGAATGGAGAACACTTACCAGGTCTGACAGCAGAGGAAAGATGGTATCCGCTCTAATTCCTCAAGGCGGACCATTTAGGGCTGATCCCCCTGGCAGCATTGGGCTTTTCAAAAGGTCAGGTTTTACACAGGCCACCCCCTGAATAAAATTAAAGACATGTGGGATCTTACAAGGATAGACTCTAGATTGAAAGCTCCTTGTGGGCAGTGAATGTGTCTACCACCTCTCTCAAGGGCTTAATACAATGCTCTGCACACATTAAGTGCTCAATAAGTGCTATTGACTGATTGATTGTGCACATCTGTATGGACCTATATACCCAAAGAGAATGCATTAGTGACAACCGGAGTCCACTTGTAGATGTGTGGGCAGGCATTTGTCGACTGTGGCTGGGAGAAAAAACATTGGCTCCCTTGTCCTGAGCCTAAAAAAAAAACTGGGATGAATCTCAAATCAATCAATCAGTCAGTCAATTTTATTTATTGAGCACATACTATGTGCAGAGCACTGTACTAAGCGCTTGGGAGAGTACAATATAAGATAGTTGGTGGACACATTCCTGCATACAGTGAGCTTACAGTCAAGAGGGGAAGACAGACATTAATAGAAGTAAATAAATTACAGAAATATACATAAGTGCTGTGGGGTTGAGGGATCTGTGAATAAAGGGTTCCAATTCAAGTGGAAGGGTGACAAAAAAGGGAATGGGGGAAGAGGAAATGAGATGGGGAGAGGTGTAGTCTATTGGATATGAAGGGAGAGGGAGTTACAGGCAGGAGGTAGGATGTGAGAAAATAAATCAGGCCAAGATCCTAAAAAAGAATGGAATATGCTTGACCTTTCCTTTGGGCTTTTCCTGGGATTCTGTTCATGGAGGCACTGTGTTGTTTGTTATGGAATGATACCTGTAGTCCCTAGACCTAGCGAGGGAAGCAGGACCAGAAAATGGGTTTAATAGAAAAGAAACTGGGTGGCATTAAGAAGCAGCATGACCTAGTGGATAGAGTATGGGCCTGTTAGAAGGACCTGGGTTCTAATCCCAGCTCTGCCAATTGCTTGCTCTGTGACCTTGGGCAAGTTACTTCCTCAACTGTAAAATAGGAATAGCTGTTCTCACTCTTACTTACATTTTGAGCCCAAAGTTGGCCAAGGATTGAGTCCGACCTAATTAATTTATACCTATCTTAATGCTTAGAGCAGTGTTGGACACACAGTGAGTGCTTAACTAATGCCATTTTTTAAAAGGGCTATGTGAGTGATGCAGGCATGCTTATTTTTGGAGAAAATTTGCAATATGAGGCTAAAGCTTTGGCTTAGGTCAAAATGGCGTTTCTATGTTCAAGGTGAGAAGAAGGAGCATTGTTGAAAGTACGGGAATTGTCTTCATTTTTCTTGCTGAGATTTTTGCTTTGTTTACTGTTGCCTGCTGACAGAATTCAGATAGCTTCCAATTCCAGGGGAACATGTTCACTTATGTATATAATTGTGTGTAAAAATATACACATGCATGTGCCAAGGTATAAACAACAAGGCCTAGTGGAAAGGGCATGGGCACAGGAGTTAGAGGACCAGGGTTCTAATCCTTTTTTTCCAGCTGTCTGCTGTGTGTGACCTAGGGCAATTCATTCAATTTCTCTGTGCCTCAACTTCCTCATTTATAAAATGGTGATTAAATCCCAGTTCTCTCTCCTACTTAGGCTGTGAGCTCCATGTGGATCAGAGACTGTGTCCCACCTGATTATCCTGTAACTATCTGAGTGCCTAGAACGGTGCTTGGCACATAGTAAGAGCATAACGAATACTAAGATCATCATCATCATCATCATTATCATTATTATTATTACACTTGTTTGTGGTCCGCCTGTCTGTCCCCTCACACGCTCTCCCTGTGTATCCAGCTCTCCTTGATAGTTCATTTGTCACTCCCACGGAGCAGCAAAGGGCAGGAAACAGACATTCGCTCCTCGGAGAGACGGATTTCATTCAAAGCCTGTAAACTCCATGACGTTATCCTTCTATTTGTTTATATTAAATAAGCCTTCTTACTTATCTGAAGAGCATTTTGCCAACTATACAAATGAGAGATTATGCAGATTGTTGTTTAAAAAATGGGCTTTGGGTTGAGTATTTCAAAATAGAACCTCCCCCGAATACAAGAACTAAAGCATTCCAAGCCCTCACCGATGATATATGTGGTATATTTGTGGTATATGTATCTGTCCCCCCCCCTACGCACACATACACACTTACTTTTCTCTCCCACTTTAGGTGAGATCCACAGTCTACTTAAAGGCACATGTGTTTGGAGATTTCCCAGCTTGCTTTAAACTCTTGAGAGCAAACGAGAGCCCTCAAGGCTCATTAGACCTATTTATACAGTTCTTAACTGGAAAAAATTAAATCTTCCAAACATAAATAAACAAACCACTGTGACATCAGAGTGAACTAGTCGTGTTTAAACTTGAGCTCTGCTTCTGACAAATGCACCCTCACAAAGCCCTTCCAGCTTGATACACACATCGCTTTGTCTTCAGTTCCCTCTGGTTAGAATAAAGAAAAAGTCCCGAGGGGAAAAGGAGGAGGAGCAGGAGAAGTGGGAGGAGGGAACAGGAGGGAAGAAGCAACCACAGCAACGTGTGCTTTGGAAGAGTTCGATCAGATTAAAGTCTCCCTGCAAGCGAGGTGGCCAAGGGTCTCATGCCCCCTCTCCCCAGCGGCCTGTTGGGTCACCGCAGAAGACCCTTGGCCAGCCTTGACCCTTCGTTGCTCAATTCACTGGAGGGATGAGCCTCCAGCCAGCCGGCTCATGGTTACCTGCAGACTGTATCGTGGGGGATTCCAAACCCCGCAGCCCAACAGAGGTGCCGCCTCCAGTCCCCAGCCCGCCCTGTCGGACTTTCTCCACATGCCTCTATCTTTTCCTGGAACTGCTCCCTTTCTCGGAAAGATTGGCAGGAACCTAGGGGTGAGGGTGACCGAAAGTGGCCTGCCAAGCCCCACAGGCCTTCAAAAACAGACAATGAAAGCAACGGGAAAGAAGGAAAAGGCACCTTGGATCATCCCTTCCTATCCCCGCCCCGGGCCAGACTGGAATGCTGCTACCTCCGGGGCAGGCCACTCACCCTGAAATGACACTCTCCTGTCACCTTGTGCTTTCTTCCTGGACAGGGCTTTCCTTCAGTTGCCCATGCCACTACCATCTCCCCACCCCGTTTGGCTTTTTGAAGGCTGCCTTACAAGGCTTTCAACTTTCCTGTAATGTGATTTTTTTTTTCCCATGTCTCTTGGACCCTTGGGAGGAATTTTCCTCAAATTGTACATGGGGAATTCAGTGTACTCCCTTGTTCTTAATCTCCAAAAATCAGGATCCCTTTGGTTTGGGGCTTACAAATCTCGTTCCTCTCTCCCTCGGTCCTGGGGTGTCTCTCCTCCCCACTCCCCATCCACTTCTAAGGAGGAGAGGTTCAAAACCATAATATCAAAGGACAGTAATCAATTAATCAATCAGTGGCATTTATTGAGTGCTTACTATGTGCAGAACACTGTACTAAGCACCTGGGAGAGTATAAAACTGTTGGCAGTCACATTTATTGAGTGTTTACTGTGTACAGAAAACTGTAATAATTGTGGTATTTGTTAAGTGCTTACTCTTTGCCAGGCACCATTCTAAGCACTGTGTGGAAACAAGCAAATCAGGTTGGATGCAGTCCCTGTTCCACATAAGGCTCCCAGTCTTAATCTCCATTTTACAGATGAGTTCACTGAGGCACAGAGAAGTTAAGTGACTTGTCCAGAGTCACACAGCAGACAAGTGGTGGAGCCAGGACTAGAATCCAGGTCCTTCTGACTCCCGGGGCCATGCTCTATCTACTAGGCCAAGCTGCTTCTCTAAACACTAAGCTGTATTTTACTAAGCACTTGGGAGAGTACAATATAACAGAGTTGGTAGACATGTTCCCTGCCCACAACAAGCTTAGCATTAGTAAGCATGATCCCATTTGCTTGCATCCAGGCACCCTAATAGTCTGCAGGAGGGATTCCAACATTTCCTTGGAAAATCTGCTTCAGCCTCTAACAAAAGTTCTTCTTTGGGTCTGTCTAACCTAAATCACCCTCCCTATAATTTCAAACATTTTCCTCTTTTCTTTTTCATTTGGAAACATGCCCCTTACAGGCTGACAAAAGGGCCAACTCATCAAGAGAGGATTTCTGACAACCATGGAAGAATCTGACTCTCCTCTTCACCAACTGAAGCTGTGATACTTAGTGTTCCAGGTGGTTGGTTGGTCCTTTAGGCTAGAAACTGCCTAACCAAGCCTCATGGCCAATTCTGCTGTTTCTATAGCACCAAAGTCACTGTTGATGCTAGAGAAACATCTAATAATAGTAATCATAATTACAAAGTAACCAGAATGTTATTGAATATGCCTTTACATTCCATAAGTGTATACTGTAACCAGAGGAAAAGAAAATACCATAAATGCTAGCTCAAACTGTGAATCTCATTTAATCTCCTGCTGTGGAAAATCCCAGTTTGGCTCTCCTGCTTTGCTGAAAAGAAATGTTGAACTGGGTTTAAAGGGCAGCATGGGAGACTTTCAGAAGATCTTTCTGTTTCTACAGGCTGTGAATTGGCTCTAAGTCACCTTCAGAATAACTGTCCCGACATAGCTGAATAATCCATGAAAAACTCCAGTTCCCCAGGCAGAACCGACATTGAGATTCTCCTCTGACACACTCTCTCTCCACCTTACACTTTACTTAGGCTTTACCAACATTCCCTTCAGGTTTATGACCCTTAACATTTATCAAGTATAAAAAGTTGTGGGTGGGAAACCCTACCCTTGGCCTGCAGTCCTGCCCTCTGATCAGATCTCAGTTGCTAAAATCAATCAATGGTATTGATTGAGCACTTACTGTGAGAAGAATATACTTGGTAGAGTACAATAAAATAGAGCTGGTAGACAGGATCTCTGCTCACCAAGAGCTTACAGTCTGCAGGGGGGTGTACAGACAATAAAACAAATTACAGCTAGGGGAACCTCAAAGTGCCCTAGACAGAGTCGGGAGGATGAACATTACCCTACTTGCTCAGGCAATGTGGAAAGTGGTGCTCCAGAAAGGGGCTGATGGGAATCCTGCCAGATTCAATGGCCAACCAAAGCCTTGATTCAGTCAACCAACCAACAGAATATATTGAGCATTTACTGTGTTCAGAGCACTGAACTAAGTGCTTGGGAGAGTACAATCAGCCAATAGCGTTTGTTGAACATTTACTGTGTGCGGAGCACTGTAACAATCAATCAGTGCTATTTATCGAGCACTTACTATGTGCAGAGCACTGTACTAGGCTTGGGAGAATGACAATACAATAGAGTTGGTAGACATGATCTCTGGCCTCAAGGGTCTTACAGTCTAGTGAGATCGGGCTAAAAGACTGATTCCTGCCCTCAAGAAGTATACAATTTTGCTAGAGGGGAGGCCTCTTGGAGGAGATATGAGTTCAGAAAGGCTTTGAGGGTGGGGAGAGCAGTGGTTTGCTGGATGCAAAAAATGAGGGAGTTCCAGGCAGAAGGAAGGATGTAAGCAAGAGGTCAGCAGTGAGAGAGATGGGAAAGAAGCACAATAAATAGACTGGTTTGAGAAGAGCAAAATGTGTGAGCTGGGCTGTAGTGGGAGAAGAGCAAGGATATATAAATGAATGTGGAATTTGTTAAGCACTTACTACATGCCAGTCAATCAATAAACGGCATTTCTTGAGCACTTACTGTGTGCAGAGCACTGTATTAAGCACTTGGGAGAGTACAATAGAAGTTGGTATACCCTTTCCCTGCCCTCAAGGAACTCACTGACTAGAGTAACAGCTATATTATCCTTATTTTTTACAGATGAAGAAACTGAGGCACAAAGAAGTTGAATGACCAACTTGATTATCTTCTATCTACCCCAGTCTTTAGTGCAGTGCCTGACACAAAGTGAACACTTAACAGATACCATTTAAAAAAAAATTGACTGGCCCAAGGTCACACAACAGGCAAGTAGCGGACCCAGGATTAGAACCCAAATCCTCTGATTCCCGTTGGGAGAAGGAAAGGGAAGAGAGCTGAGCGAGTATCTTGAAGCCAAAGGTCAGGAGTTTCTGCTTAATGTGGAGAGGAATGGGCAGTCATTGGAGGTTTTTGAGGAGTGGAGAGCTGTGTTAAAATGATGTTTTTAGAATGATCAAGGCAACAGAATCAAGTGGACTGAAGAGGGGAGAGACTAGAGGCAGGGAGGTCTGTGAGGAGGCTGATCTCATGTTTCCAGGGATATTTACTGGCAGTTCAGTCGACCAGTAAATTTACAATATTAACTCAATGCCCCTTTCTTGTGCTGAGACCTGATCTGGGCACTGTGAGGAGTTGGAGAGGAAAGAAAAGAGCGGGCCCCTGCCCTGGAGTTGCTTAAAACTTAAGATTTCAACCCTTTCCTTAACTTCTTGTTGGGGGACCACATGCTGCTTTCTCTAAATTCTCCTTTCAATTCCAAAAAGGTGCAATGCTTTTTCTCCCCATTAAACAGCTGTACATTCAGGCACTCCAGCTGTAACACAGGAATTTCATGTTCTGTGGGCAAATCCCTCCTTCATGTCCTTGGTAAACAGCTGGAGGATTCTGGGGTCTCAGAGATCCTTTGGCTAAAACCACAAGCAACCAGGGAGCATTCAGTCACAAGGCTGGATCATCCAGCACCTTTCCTCCCAGCATCACCAAGCTCTCCCAGTGCTCTACCTCACTCATCCCCACCCACTCCAGGTAAGAAGGTTTCATGGAACCCCGAAGCAGGAAGTCATCCTGCCTGGCCAGTCCGCCCGGATCCTTATTTGGAGACAGGTGAATTCCCATAAATAGTAGCTGATTCTATTTTCCACAGATCCTGAGAGTGGGAGATTTTACCAGCGTTTTGGTTAGGATGTTCCCTTTTAATTATGTGTGCAATCAAGAAGTTCTTCCTCATTCATTCAGTTGGAGAAGCAACTGGAGAAGCAACTGGAGAAGCAACTGGAGAAGCACGCTGGAGAAGCAGCGTGGCTCAGTGGAAAGAACATGGGCTTTGGAGTCAGGGCTCATGAGTTCAAATCCCAGCTCTGCCACTTGTCGGCTGTGTGACTGTGGGCAAGTCACTTAACTTCTCTGTGCCTCAGTTCCCTCATCTGTAAAATGGGGATTAAGACTGTGAGCCCCACGTGGGACAACCTGATTCCCCTATGTCTACCCCAGCGCTTAGAACAGTGCTCGGCACATAGTAAGTGCTTAACAAATACCAACATTATTATTATTATTATTATTCAGTTGTATTTATTAAGCACTTACTGTGTGCAGAGCATTGTACTAAGTGACAAGGAATAATAGTAATGTATTTATTAGGAGTTGAGCACTGTCCTAAGCATTGGGGTAGATACAAGGTGATCAGACCCAACATAGTCCCCAAAAGGGGCTCACAAGATAAAGGAGAATTCCTCAGCTGAGGAAACTGAGGCCCCAAGAAATGAATTGACTTGTCCAAGGTCACACAACAGGCAAGTAGTGTGGAGCCTGGAGTAGAAACCACGTCTTCTGGCTCTCAGTCCTGCGCTCTCTCTGTAGTTTGAGCATTATTTTCCTTTATCTTTTGCGGCATGGATGTTCTGGAACCCAGAAGAGTAATGATTGGCCATTTAAGTCAAGCCATACCTCTTCCGGGCATAGCTGCTTCTCTGTGGGACATGGGAGCCGAAGCCCTACAGCAGCACTCCCTGCCTTTGCCTTATCTCCTCTGACCTTTAACTCGGGACATTGAGACCTGAGAAAAATCAATTCCCATGGCCCCTTGTGAGTCAGACTGAAAACTTTCACCTCATTCTCATCAAGTTAGAAAAGACAGAAAGTGTTTTTTCTTTCCCCAGTTCTCCTTAGGAAGAAATGAAGCCCGCCCATAAAGTCTATATAACAAACAAACAAAGGTTATCTTGAGAATTTCACAAAACCTACAGGGTTGGAGGCCCTAGTGAAATAAAGATTGCCCTGCCTCACCCCACTTCCTTAATTTACCACCCTTTCCCAGCCAGAAGTCAATGTGATTCCTGAGCTGGAGATCATGTCATGTGTTGACATTTCCCAGGGGACAACAAAGTTGTCTGATTTTAGGGATCCAAGTCTTCGCATGCAATTAGCAGGTAGAATTACCCCGGGGATTTGAGGTTTGGATTATAGCATGTCCTTGTAGGGAGGACTGGCTGCTTCTGGGGCTGCATTTTCTCACCCTGCCCTGGTTTTTCCCTTCTTTCTTCTTTGACTGAAGAGCTTAGAGGAGTGGGAGACACCTGATGAGGGAAAGGAGCCAGGAGAAAGGGTTCAGTTGGCAGGTTGGTTGGTAAGCAAGAGGAACTTAGTGATCAAAAGCTGTGAGGATTAGAATTGTTGGTTCCTAACTGTACCCCTTGAAGAGTTGATTCAAGTGGCATAAGTGATGGCCCTCTGACCTGGGGGTTGCGATTGATAGCAGGGGCCTGACTGAGGCAGGATGAAAGAAAATCTACCCCCCTCCCAATCAGGCAATCAATCAATCAATCAGTGGAGGAAGTACTAGAGTATAAAGAAAGGTACATTACAATTGGGGCAGGGGTGAGTACCCAAGTGCTTAGGTGAAGAGGAAGTGCTGCTTGTTGAGAGGTGGGGAGAAAAGAAATCATTCAGGGAAGACCTCTCAGAGGAGACAGTAATCATGGTATTTGTTAAATTATTGAGGCTGGTGAATGCTTCTCCTTCTCCAGAGATCTTAATAAATGGGCCAGATTCTCATCAGTTTGGAATGATTTAGGTGTGGCACTATCCAGACGCAGAAGGATGGTGTAAATGATTTTTCCTGAGCTCCTTCCTGTTCTTGGTTCCTGTCCCATGATCTCTGGAAATTCCTAAGGGCTCTGCTCAGACTGAGTGGCCATTCTCAGAGCATAGGGCCCAGCCCTGGGAGAACTGCTTTGCTCAGTTATCCTTTTTCAGGGAAGTAGTAGAATGGCAGTAATTAGACTGTTTTATTCTTTAAATTTTTTTCCTCCTAAACTTCAAATAGGTGAACATTGTGACAAACGTGACCTTATCTGGCTTGTACTGTAGGACTGGTTTAGTAATGGATGAAATAGTCTATGACTAAAAACAAACAAATCTTAAACTAGCTCCCAGAGCCTACGATATTTGCCATATTTGCCTGCTGGGTGACCCTGGGGCCTTATTCCCCTCCCATGAAGGTCATGCCAATTAATCAAGCCTAAACTCCAAATCTCCTTGACCTCTGATGAGATCCATTTTTATCAATCTGATATTCTTTGAGATCTTTCTGTGAGCCAAGCATTGTACTAACTGGTTGGGAGAATACAATAGAGTAAGTAGATATGATCCTTGTTCTCAAGGACCTTACAACTTTAAATTCTTGAAAGTAAATCTACATTCTCCAGGCATCTTCCACCTCTTAAGACTGTAAGCTTCACCTTCTAGACTGTAAGCTCGTTGTGGGCAAGGAATGTGTCCCTTATATTGTACTCTCCCAAATGCTTAGTACAGTGCTCTGCACACCATAAGTACTCAGTAAATACAATTGGCTGACTGACTCCTGATTAAAGCTGAAAACAAGGATTCTTGGGTCAGAGAGAAAGGGCTTTAGGAATCAGGGGATCAACTTCTGATGTTTGCCAACTGTGCTTTCAAATTTGATCTGTCCCCCGCCACCCCATGCATTCATTCAATCATATTTATTGAATGCTTACTGTGTGCAGAGTACTGTACTCCATCTACCCATTCCGAACACTTGAAACTGAGAGAGTGTTGAGAAGGAAATAATAATTGTGATATTTGTTAAGTGCTTACTATGCGCCAAGCACTGTAGCAAACACTGGAGTAGATACATGTTAATCAGGTCCCACATGGGGCTCACAGTCCACGTAGGAGAACATAATATGTGGAACCGCTTTAATGCTGCCTCTCTCTTCTAGCCAATCTCCCTGTTTTCCAGTGGGGAGAAACTGCCCTTTAATCACACCTGAAGCTTCGAAATAGGCCCCACAGCTGAAGGATTCCCCTTCCTCCTTGCTGGAGAGCTGAAATCAGATGAGTCACTGACATCTGGTGGTGGTTGGGTATAGTGTATCTGAGGCGTAGGAAGCCGCCTGCCTGCCTGCCTGCCTGCCTGCCTGCCTGCCTGCCTGCCTGCCTGCCTGCCTGCCTGCCTGCCTGCCTGCCTGCCTGCCTGCCTGCCTGCCTGCCTGCCTGCCTGCTTGCTTGCCTGCTTGCTTGCTTGCTTGCCTTTCAAAGCAACCTGGGCTGTCCGCCTCTCCTTCACCCACCGTTGCTGCTCGTCACCGGCCCTGTGAGCTACGGGACTCAATGGGACTCAGATCCTGGAGGCACAGGTAATAGGAAGGGACGGGGAAAGATGAGTCCTAAGGAAATGGAATGAACTTCTGGCCTCCTTTGGCTCTGCTGGAGCACAAAGGACGTCTGATCTGGAATAATTTACCCTTAGATTAGATCATTTAACTCACCACAACCAGGAACAAAAGGTGTAGGTGAGGTGGTTTGCAACATCAGAGAATATACCATCTACATTACAATGGGACATGGAATGGTCCTTCGGTTCTAAGATGCTGCTGTTGATGCTAAGATCATTTCTATAAATGTAAATGCCCATGAAACTACACCTCTTTTGGTTCCTTAACCTTTTGAGTGAGCATTACTCAGAAGTAAATGGTGATGAGGATAAAGGTATGCTCTACTTCCAGCTAGACCTACCCTTGATTTATTTTTGCAGTAGCGGTGGTGGCTTGCACTGAGCCATCCCCACTCTCACTCAGTGCCCAGCTACCTGCATGGCAAGACAGCTGGTAGAGGTGATGGGTGTAATTAGTGTGGTGTTTAAGTGCCTTCTATATGCCAACCACTGTACTGAGAACTGGGATAGGTACAAGATATTCAGGTCAATCCCATATGCGATTCCCAGTGAAGTCTCTATCTCCAGACAATGTCACCGAATAGCTGATAATGGCCATGCCGAGTGATGGGCGATCGAGGACGGGGTCATTAGATCACTGAATATGGGCTGGGAAGTAGATTGGTTAGAAAATGGTGGCCACACTATAGCCTTTGGAGGTGCTGTGGCACTGGGTAAATGGCTCCCACTTAAAAGTGTTTAGTATGGTTTCTTAGGGAATGGAAATAGAGTGTGGGCTCAGTAGTTACTATGTGTCCCTTAGCTCCCTCACGAAGAACACCACTCCTCTTCCAAACCACCAAAATCAGGATACTCAAAGCTGTGGGGGCTATTTGGGCTTTCCCATACCCTACTACAACACCCTTCAATCCAATGTGGGGAAAATGACAGACGCCCAAATGTAGCACGAGTTCACCGACTTCCCTAGAAGGAGTTTGGTGGTGGGCAGGGGGGTCTGTTGCTAGAACTGTTATGAGATGAATCTGTCTGTATGAACTGTATGTGAATCATGGGCTAGAAAATATTGCAATAATCCCTTGATGGAATATTTTTTATGTTATTTGTTAAGTGCTTACTATGTGCCAGATACTGCACAGGGCAATCAGGTTGGACATAGTCTCTATCCCACACAGGGGTCCCAGTCTTAACCCTCGTTTTATAGATGAAGAAACTGGGGAACAGAGAAGTTAAGTGACTTGCCCAAGGACACACAGTAGGCAAGTGGTGGAGCTGGGATTCAAACCCTGGCCCGCTGATTCCCAGGCCTCTGTGCTCTTTCCACTAGGCTATGCTGCTTCTCTACTGACACATGTGTTCATTTGCGGGGGGTTGGCTGGGGTCGGGGGGGAGGGGAGGGAGGGCAGGAATGTGTTTTGGAAAACTTTTTCATTATTCAGCTAACTGGTTTCCTGAGGAAATGAGAAAGCAGGAGAGGTCTAGGGAGGAATAAATTCCAAAAAGAAAAAAATGTTTCTGTTTTAGCACCTAGCAGACTACTATCTAGGAGAAAGTCTGAAACTCCTGGTACCCTGGCAGAAGTTAAATGAGCTCTGTGGCATGGGACAAGGCTAGAAATTGTGGATAATTGAAGGGATTGTGTAAAGCATTCCTCCTTGGAGGGGAACGGGGAGGTCTGTGCTTGCAACATCCTAAACATCCAATGCTCCAATAGCTACCTTGCAGACTGATGATGGACTTTTCCATGACATCCATCAATCCTCTGTTGTGATTCCAAAAAAGTCATCTGACTTGCCTACTCACACCGACATAAGCATCTCTGTTCTATTTTTCCTGATCCAGTGGTATGAGAATATGATTTTCCCTTTGCTGCGTCACCTTCATCATCAGCCTCAGGGCTGTTGTGGAGAGAAAGGGGATGAGGGTGTGTGGTTTCTCCAGTCTCTTTAAGATGCTTAGACTGGTGGTATGAATATGCCAGTAGGAAGTGCCTGGGGGAAAAAGCATGGGATTTCAATGAAGCTTCAATACCTGTTTTCCCTCCTATTTAGACTGTGAGCCCTACGTGGGACAGACCTGCGTCCGACCCAATTAACTTGTATCCACACCAGTGCTTAGAATAGTGCTTGACACATAGTAAACACTTAAATACTGTTATTATCATTATCTGAGTGAGATGGGAGTGCAGTGGAGAATGAGGGGGGCAGTCATCCCTGATCCTACTCTAATTTATTTACCGACACTGGATGATTTGCATTTGTCAATTGTGTTTCCCCACTGTCAACTGACTAGTGACTCAAGAAAACTTTGAATTGCTGGGTGTGGCTTAGTGGAAAGACCACTGGACTGAGGGTCAGGAGACCAGGTTCTAGGCTTTGCTCTACCACTTGTTTGTTGTCACCTTGGGTAAGTCAATTAACCTTACCTTGTCTACTCCTTCAACTGTAATATAGGGATAAAATACCTGCCCTCCCTACTTCTTTGACTGTGTCCTGTGTGGGATGGGGAACCTAACTAATCAGATTATCTGTAGTCTACGCCAGTGTTTATCAAAGTGCTTTGGTACATAATGTGTGGTTAATAGTAGCAGTAGGGCCCACTTGGTTCAGTTCACTGTACTAGCCATTTAGAGAATACAGAATAACAAAGTGACACATTCCTTGCCCACTAGGAGTTTACACTGTAACAACTGCTTTAATAACAGTAATAGTTAATGTGACTATTATTGTTTTAACTTGGGCTGATTGTGCCCACAACCCCTTCTAAATCCTTTGTGATTCTTACCTTTAAGGTTGGTCTGAGGGAAGAAACCATGGGGAGGAGGAGGTGGGGGTAGGGAGATTCCCAGATCATCTCAAGGAAGTACTTTCTCCAAATCTCCCACATACGTGTACCTATAGTCACCAAGACCCAAAATGGGAAGAGAGCCCTTCAAAACCTGCAGTATCAAGGAGCCCAAACTTCTGCTATGTGGGTGGAAAGAAGGAAGCCTCAGAGCCTCCAAATAGGGGAATTTGAAATGTCCCCAGGGAGGATTCCTGCACCTTCTGGACCACCACCTTGATTTTTAAAGAGTCCATAGGATTTTCCTTTGGAAAGGCTTGAGCAGAGAAAAAGAGAATTGAAATATCTGGAAAATGAAACTATTACTTCAGTCATGCTGGAGAGAAGTAAGAGTAAGTCTTTAGAGACAACAGATGAATTGCTTCATCTTTCTCTCCCTCAGTTCCCCCCTGTACCTTGCTTAGGTATTTGTTAAATTCTTACTATGTGCCAGGTACTCTTCTAAGTGCTGAGGTAGATACAAGATAATCAGGTTGGACACAGTCTCCATCCTATATAGGGTTAATCCACATTTTACAGATGAGGAAATTGAGGCCCAGTGAAGTGATTGCCCAAGGCCACCTAGCAGGCAAGTTGCAGAGGCGGGATTAGAATACGGGTCCTTTGACTCCCAGGACCCCATGCATGCTCTTTCCACTAGGTTCAAGGAGATAATTGTTTCCTTCTTAGCTAAGAGTTTGGGAAAATGATCACATCTGAGGAGGAAAAGTCACTTTAGAAATGACTCCAAACATCAATTCATGTCTTCAGGGTGCCTTTATGTTTCACTTCTATCTTTCACAATAGAATGGGTGTTTGAATTATTTTCTTCCATTTTCCTCTCTCGAGCAGTTTTCTTACCCTCAGACCCTCTTCTAGTCCTTTCTGCTGAATATTAGGAGACAGAAATGTTGCCTGAACCTTTATGTAATTAGTTCATGATGCAGAAAAGGAGCAGAAAATCAATAGCTACATTTTAAAAAAAAACAAACTGCCTACCTCGTTCAGATTTATTCCAATATGTAAGGGCATTAAGATGATGAAAGAACTGCAAATGGCAAGTTGGACTTGCGCATGGAATTGTAAGACCCCAAAGCTTTGTGGAATAGGTGGGTGGAGAAAGAAGGAGGCAAAGATGGCTCTTCCAATCCATCCTAGAACTAAGAGTCAGAAAACCTGGATTAATTCTAATCCCACCTCTGCCACTTGCCTGCTATGTGGCCCTGGGCAAGTCACTTACCCTCTCTGTGCCTTAGTGTCCTCAAATGTAAAATGAGGATTCCATACTTACTCTGTGAGCCTCATATGGGACAGGGACTGTACCTGACCTGATTACCTGTATTTTTCCCAGCACTTAGAACTGTGCTTAACATATAGTAAACACTTAAATGCCATTAGAAAAACAAAACAAATAAACATTCTAACTCTAAATGTGATCCTTAGTTCCCAGCTAAAGAGCCAAGAGGGAACTTCATCAACAGACCTCAATCCAAAGCAAAACTCTTCAGAGAAAGCTGAGAGACAGGAATAAAAAGACAGAGAAGCTCAGTATTCCCCAGGCCTGTCAATACGCATTTTCTCTATTGAAGCGGATTCCAATAGACTAATTGACTGGTGTATGCTTAATAAGATAATATAGTCAGGTCTCACTGAACATGTGGGCTCCCCAGCATGAGCAATTTTAAGCAGAAATTCAACTGTATTACAATTAACGACGATGTCTATCAGGCTGAAAAGCCATTTTGAAGTTGAAACACATTATTGAGTAATGTTAAATGTAAGTACAAATTAATGTGCTGGCATTAATAGGTGATTCTATTCCTGAATTAGGAAACAATTTATAAAAAATAAGAGACGCTAAACCACATGTGGTATTTGAACCTCAGCAGCAGCAAATGTAGCAATTACGGTTGCAAAGAGGTTTTCACTGATATATTCTAAATCTTCCTTCATTTAGAGAAATGCTATTTGTAGGGGGTCTTTGTTTAAAGGTGGGTTTTGAAAGGCTTCAGGAAAATCTGTTTAACTTTTTTGTTGGTTTGAGGATTTTTTTAAATAAACCAAGCCATTTAAATGCCACATCTCTCAAATATAGGCATAGGTAATAAACAGTAACTAGTTTCTCAAATTAGAACTTGGGTGAAGAATATGATAAGCCAGGAAAATGTGAGTGACCAGGTCTTCTGGGGCTCAATGTGGGAAAGGGGCTGGACTACCAGAGGACAGGACTGAAAAAGGCAGGAAGGGAGTGAGACAAGGGAGGCAGAAGAAAAAGAAGTTCAACTGAGCTAAAAGAAGGGAGGAAGGAAAGGAAGGTTAGAGAGAAAGAACTTTAACTGAGTTCCTGGCTGAAGCGCCAACTTAATCAAAAATTAGTAAGAGAGAGGGAGCCCAGAGCAGCCAAGAAGGACAAATTAAGGGAGCTCCAAAGGATTGGGAAGGCCAGTAGCTAACAGTAAAAAGCATGAATGGAGACAGCAAAGATGGCTCTCACATCATCATCTCAGAGAGAGGAGGAGAAAAGGCAGAGAAAAGCTCCTAGCAAAGTCTTTGTAGGTTTTAACTAGTCTGCAAATATTTATGTTATTTGAATTTTGAGCTGTCTTGTCGCCTCTAGGAGACTGTCAGAGCAGTGAACCTGACTAATCACTATCACGTTCTCCAAATGTCAAGAAAAGCACTTAGTAATTAATCAAAAACAGTAATGGATTAAGTGCTTTTAATGTGCAAAGCATTGGACTGAGTGCTGGGAAGAATACATAGGCATCGAGACAGGGTTCCTGGCCCGCAAAGGGCTCACAGTCTAAATGAAAGGAAAAAAAAACCCACAAAACTTTTATTGCTTCGGCTTTAACTTGTAGGCTTTATAGGCTAAATGAAACAAGCCAAAGCAGAAGTAGTAAAAGGGCAATTCTTTATTACTTGGAGGAAATAATCCTTGGGTTCCTCCTCATCAGACCAAGGCTATCTTGGGTCTACAATAAACACAAGTCCCCAGTGTTGTAAGTATTAATAACAAAGGCTATTTTAAGCATTCTCTATGTGCTAAGCACTAGGGTAGACAGAAGATTATCAGACTGAATACAATCCCTATCCCAAACAATTTTATCTGCATTTTACAGATGAAGAAACTGAAGTTCAGAGAACTTAATGACTTGCCCAAGGTCACACAGCAGGCCACTGACCAAGCTGAGTCTCCCAATGCCTGGTCAGTGCTCTTTCCACTAACACACATGCTGTGAAGTGACCTTTGCCCACCTTCTTCTGCACTGAGGAACTGCTTCACTCCTATCATTTGGGCAGAAGGGAGGGGACTATCTCAGTCATCAGGTTAATGCCCGGCACCCTAGAAGTATGGGGATGAGGGGATGCCCACACTCCGCTCCTTTTGGTCCACAACAAGATCTTGTTGACTGATCAACCAACTGAACTAGATTCAACCATTCTCGATTATCAAGGGACTGATGATCCAGTTTGTTTCTCCTCCAGGCCCTTTGGCTCTCCTTCTCAATCTCCCATCCACCTGACTGCCCCCATTCTGCCCAAGCTTTTGTTGATTAATATGTCCCCCAGAGGAAACAAAAGGAGAACATGGTAAATCAAAACCAGCCCATTTTGCTTCTTATTAGGAGTTGGGGAAAAAACTTGAAAGAAGAGCTATCACTTAAAATGACTGTGGATTATATGTGCAGTTCAGTAATCCATGCTAGCCATTGTGTCCACTATTTCTCTGAATAATTAAAACTTGGCTAGGCTGTCTCCAAAGTGGTAGGTCAAGCTTCTGCCTAAGCATCTTCCTCTTCTCTTCCCTGTCTCTCCCCCAAGCCAAGCAGCAGGAACTGCTGAATCCTGAAGGAAATCTGGTCCCAATCAATCAGTGGTATTTAACAAGCACTTAGGAAACAATACAACAAATTTAGCGGGAACATTCCCTGCCCATAACAAGCTTACAGTCTAGAGGGAGAAGGTTGCCCTTAGCCTGCTCAGAGCGGACGTGACCAGGGGCAGATAGATGGCTTTTAGAAAAGAGGGTCCCTTCCAGCCTCCTAGTGTTCCCGCTCCTGATTCCCAAGGCTGATCCAACCTCACAACCATCTGCCCCGGCGGCTACCAGTGAAGTCACATTGAAAGGCCACGAAAATCAATTGGTTAATAAGGACTGGGGAGAGATGCAACAGCTGGAAGGAAGAAAGAGAAGATCATTATTTTTAATTTCAACAAGTCAATGTGATAATAGAGCATGGGTAGAGGTGACTGGCAGCAGCATGGGGTGGGGCTTGGGGGGGAATGAGGGAAGGATTGAAACTGGTGAAAGAGGAGGAAGAGAAAAAGCCCACTTGAAAATCTGAGGCTGGAAGGTTTGCCTAATTCCTAACATGAGAGTGGAGAATTTGACATTCTTCAAGTGTGGTAATAGCAAATAACATTCATCAAACCCTTCTGTAGCCACGGAGTACAGACGGATTTTTTTTTTTAACAAAAGGAGATAGGGGAAAGAAAAGGAGAGCGTTTGCCCCTAGGGGGGTTGCTGGTGCTCTTTCCGCTCCAACATACATCTAAGAGGAAGGGAAACTATCTTTTGTTAGCACTCAATCTCCCTTAAATTTAAGAACAGCTGGGGATATTTTTCATGATTCATTAAATTCACATCATTCCAAAGACATCTTCCTGCCGATTTATCTTTGCCTCAGCAGTTGGGTCTCCAGGAGAGCCCCGCTTCCTGAATACAGTCCACCCCGGTCCGCTCCATTTTTGGCTGACTCTGTGATCTTTTGCACTGGAATTTCTTTTGCAGAGGGCAAGGGGGAAACTGGCAAATGAAATAGTTCTTTTCAGGAAAGTTTCCCTTCCTGGAGACAATGGGAAACTCAGGGACTGCCATCTTCCTCACCTCCTGCTTTTAACTCCTTTCCACTAACCCGGCCTCAAATTATGTGGCCAGGCTTGGCTTCTAATTCTTTGGGGTTCCTTTGGCTAAGGCTGAGGGGCCTTCCATCAAAGCCCATTCAGGAATGTAACCCCTTAGGCCTCCACTGGGACCCAGCACTGGAAGCTTGGGTTTCAGACACTTTTCAGCAGCCCTAAAATGGGGAGATATGTTAACTGATAAATAAAAGGTAAGGAACAGTTAATTCCCTGAATTAAAAGAGCTCAGAGGACATACTAGAATTTTTTTCCATTAGGATTAACTATTGAATGGCATTTCCACAACCCAACACCACCACATTGTGTTCTTTGAGCATAGCAGGTCAAAATTCCCTCCAATAACACTTCATATCTTCATATCTTCAAAATCTCTTGTTTCCCTCTACCTGTAAATTATTTTAGGGTCTGCACCTGTCCTGGCACCACCAGATTGTATGCTCCCTGAGGGCAGGGATTATGCTTCTCCTCTAAAATCTTAGTACAGTATTCTACATAGCTCAATAAATAATATTCATTGGTTGATAAAAGGGATTGTCAAGGATTTGGGGCTTGAGAAAATCAAAATGAAGAACAGACTTGAAACCTCAGTGATAAACAGAAAAGGAAAGTACCTCAGATAAATAGGGCAAGAGAGATTAAAGTACAACTGCAAACTCTGGATAATGTCCAGGGCGCTAGAAAGGAAGGACCCAATGGGGCTTGGAGAAACCAAATAAGGAATAGTTGATTTAGGAAACAGGCAAATCAGAGTCAGAAAACCTTAAGTGTTTTTGGTATGTTTTTATTTTCTATTTTGGTGAACATCATCTCCATAATCAACATGTACTAGGATATTGAGAACACTGAATTGAACATGTTGGAATCCACTTTGGGAGGGTGGTTTATAATCCAATGGAGTAGACCCAATTTGCCAAATACATCATAGGAAAAAGAGCAGGAGCATAGATACAAATGATAAAAAAACAACAACCAACAATTAGCATTTAAATGGATTAAAAATAGGTATAAACTTTTAGGTGGGGGAGCATTGTATTTGTTATGCACTTATGCCCAGGCACTGTACTAAGCACTGGGGTAGATACAAGTTAATCAGGTTGGACACAGACCATGGCCCACATAGGGCTCACAATCTTAATCCCCATTTTACAGATGAGGGAACTGAGGCACAGAGAAGTTAAGTGACTTACACATGGTCACTCAGCTGACAAGTGGTGGAGCTGGGTCTAGAACCCAGGTCCTTCGGTCTCCCAGATGCAGGCTCTATCCACTAGACCATGCTGCTTCTTCTAATTGAGATGTCTGATGGGAAGCAAGGCCAGCAATGTGGGAGAAGAGTTAAAAAATATCTCTTAGATGAGGTTTCAGGAGGAATTTGAAAAAAGGGAAGGGTTTGGGTTGGGATATTTGAAGGAGGGAGTGAGACTTCATGGGACTGGAGGTGAGGAGACCTGATTCTAGTCTCAGCCCTTCCAATGGCCTGCTATGTGACTTCAGGCAAATCACTTAATCTTTCTGTTTGGAAAAATAAAATGAAGAGCTATATGTTAATATATAGTTTTGTTGTAGTTAGAGAAGTTTGAACAATGCGTTGGAGATGAGGGAATTGTAAAGGTTAACTTGGGAAGAACTAGATTTAATGGGAGGAGAGCAGATAATAATAATAGTGTTATTTGTTAAGTGGTTACTGTGTGCCAGGCACTGTACTAAATGCTGAGGTGGATACAAACAAATCTGGTTGGGCACAGTCCCTGTCCCCCTTGGAGCTCACAGTCTCCATCCCCATTTTACAGATGGGGTAACTGAGTCACAGAAGTGAAGTGACTTGCCCAAGGTCACACAGCAGACAAGTGTCAGAGCTGGGATTAGAACCCAGGTCTTCTGATTACTAGGCTGCAGTACTACCCCTCTACCTGCGTCTCTGACCCTATTTTCTAGCATTTCCTGAATTCTTTTGCAATCACTCTTCTTCAGTCCTTCACTGCTATTTTCAAGCTTTCACTTTGCGAGGGCTGTACTTCAACACATGCAGGTTTACCCCATACTAAAAAAGCTGCTTCTTTATCTCACAGCCCCCTTTAACTATCATCCCATCTCCCTGTCCCCATTCCTAACCAAACTCCTGGCATAGGTTGGAAACACCTGTTGCTTTCATTTCCTCCCCACCAAAGCCCAAAGATAAGAAGATGACAAAAAAAAAAAACAGCCAAGGACTGAGAAGAAATGGTTAGAGAGGTTAGTAAAACCAAGCTCAGAGGATCTGAGTTCTAAACTCAGTTCCTCCACTTGCCTGCTGTATGATCAAGTATGAGCAAGTCACTTAACGTCTCTGTGCCTCAGTTTCCTCATGTGTAAAATGAGGATTAAATCTTACTCCCTCCTAGTTAGACTCTAAGCCCCATTTGGGATCAGGACTGTGACCTCACCAGATTATCTTAATATGATGCTTAGCACATAGTAAGCACTTAGCTAGTATTGCTGTTGTTGTTATTGATAATAATGAGGTGAAGTGGACACCAATGTTAACAGTGAGAGGTCTAGGAATATTAAGGCAAAGTAGAGAAAAATGATCATGATAAATGCTATTGATATATATCTATATGTATTAATTTGCTATTTCAGATTTTTGCATTTCCTATTTTGTATAAAATGTAGCCATCTTTTCTTTATCTGTATTACGGGGGTATCTAATGAAGGTATAGAATGGATTCATAAAAGCTATGGGTAATCCAAAAACTAGTTTCATATCATTAGTTTCAACTTCCTCCCCACCAAGCATTTTACCAGAGTATTTAAGCAAGATGGACAGTGACATTTACTTATTTTCTTCTCCTCTCCCTTTCTTTGGTCCTGTTTAGAGGTAGAGATGCTAATAAGCCTTGAAATGGACAAAAGATATGCTTTAGGAGGGGAAAAATCAAGTGTCCTCAGTAATCCACACATTAGATAATGAGCCCCAAATAAGTGACCCTAGATGCTAAAATCAAACTTTATTTTGGGGGTGTGGAATGAAATAGAGCATTCTGAAGGTTTTGATTTCTGGGGAGGAGTCAGGATACTGGCAAATGCTCTTCATGGCCATGCTCATTGGCCTCCTTAATGACCTAGAAAGTTTTAGCATTGCTCACCCTGCAAAGATGCCTGCCTTAGCCTTCTGGAAGCCTTCACTTAGATAATCTGCCCAGTGGTCTTTATTTGTCTGAAAGTTTTCAGAGAGTATTTTTAAGAGGAAATGGCAGCAACGTACATCTTGATTCATTAGTTGGCAGGGTTTAGAGAGAGAGTATCTTCTTCTGAAGAGTCTGTGGTTCTGACTTGGCCTTACCTCATGATTGATCACAAGATTCTTACAAGACTGGGAGCGAGTATTTGAAACTGAGAAATGGCCACTGCTTGTCTAAAAATAAGGCAAATCCCGGAAGTCAAAATGATTGTAAAGGGTTCAGCCTCCATTTTCAACTACAGCAACATGGCCTAGTGGAAAGAGCACAAGCCTGGGAGTTGAGGACCTGGGTTCTAATCTCTGCTCTGCCACTTACCTGCTGTGACCTTAAGCAAATCACTTAACTTCTCAGGACCTTAGTGTCCTCATCTGTAGAATAGGGATTTAATACTCACTTTCCCTGCTACTTAGCCCCATGTGGGATAGGGACTGTTTCCAGATCTTACTGTCTTATATTTACCCCTAGGGCTTGGCACCTGATAAGCACTAAACAAATAAATAAAAAGTTAAGGTTGGTATTATATAAAGAGTGTATGCAAAGTGGAGCTGGTGATCTAGCTCTAGGATTCTAGATCACCCTACCTATTTTGATTTTTCTTGGAGTATTTATCATACACGGTAGCCATTTGCTTTCCAAACTTATTGAAAACCACCACAGGGCAGGAGCCAACTGATGATTTTAGCACAAGACAGAGATCTGCCGCATTATGTGTCTACCAGTGCTTAGTACAATGCTCTGCACACAGTAGATGTTCAATAAATACAGTTGATTGACAGATTGATGTCAGTTTTTGTTTTGCCAGAGACAAGCAACTAA